>NW_010525313.1:24865-36419 GCF_000687285.1 Phaethon lepturus | reverse complement strand
GTAGGGAAAGTTAAGAGGGTGTTTTTGTTTGTTTGTTTGTTTTATATTTGGAGAGTGCATATGATTAGACCTGTGCAGTTCTATTTGAAAAATTATTAGGGGAAAATAACTACATGAAAAACTAGGGGAGCTCATTGCCATTCGTGCTTCTTCTAGAAACACAGGCTGGATTCACACAGCTAAGTTTAACACAATAAAAATTCAAAACAGAATGATTAATTTTGGGAGCATAACTGAGTAAACGAATGCACAAGTCTTTTCAGCACCGATATTCTCTCTACAACACTTGAGACAAGTCCTCTATAATACACCGAAGGCAGTTTAAGATCTCAAGTTTCAACAGACATCTGTCTTTAGGGAAACTGAATCCTGCTCCTAAATGTCAATATAAGGGTGAATTAAATTGTTTTCTAGACTCTAGTGACAATACTGATCAGATCTGCATTGATTATGAAAGGAGGGTAAAACCTAGTTCACATACACACATTTATTATAATCTCAAACTGAATCACAGTTTGTAGAATCACGCTGTGTAGAAAGCCTGTACATATCTATGGCTGTTTGGTGGCTTAAACACACACACCCCTAGTGTCATTTGAGATTTCCTAGAGCATATGAAGCATCCACCTAATGTTGTTCTAGAAGGATCTAGGTCCATGCAGGCATCTTTGCTGTATCTATGTGTTAACCTTTGGGGATGTCTAATATACTAAGACTTTGACTAAGAACTCTACATGCAGATGTATCTATATGGGTAGCATTCATTTAGTCATAGAAAACAATTTAGTACCATTTGAGAAGTTGTCCTTGCTATTTTAACTGTCCTCCAATTTCCGCTTCAGAAAGAGGAAGGTCTCTTATAAATCCTGTGCTGTACTTGACAGCTCTGTCTGGGCGTCTAAGATCCCTTTTTGGCCATGATTGCATAGTATTGGAGATTTTTACATAAGCATGCATTGATTAAAAGAACAGTATAGATGACAGCTTCATTAGATATGGTATTGTTTCTGACACAGATAGGTGGTTGCACTGATTGCAGACTCAAATCAGTAAACCTGCTTAACCTGTGCTGCACAGTTTTGACTCATTCTCTGTCAGGGTGAGGATGTCACTTGTATTTTTTATGTTCTTATTCCTCCTTGTGGTCTTAAGCAGTGTCTAGTATCTGATATTTCAGTGAAAGAGAACTAACATCTCCACCTCCAGAATAAAGCAAAATGCCAAAAAACTGCAAAAATGCCAGCCAGCTATGCAGAGTGATTTCCTCCATATCTTGCATGATGAAATGTAAGTTTATTTGCCATATTATCTGAAGAAAAACCTAAATAAAGCAATCAAAACTGTCCTGATGACACTTAAGTTAGCCAACCTTTTTCTCAACATGCATATTGGACAGACTGAATGACTACAGGAACGATTTTTGAAACGTGTTTGAAATTATGAAAATTTTGGAAGACAGCATGCTTTTTGGAGTCTTTGGTTGCTATTTTTCCTCCTTTTGTTTTTCTTTAGTTCAACTGATGTAACTGTACATGAATGAAAATAAAATTAAATTGTTTTCTTCCACTCCACATAGCATAATTTTAAATACGTCAAATGTGTTTCATATAACTCTTCTCTTTGCTGATTAGGTTCTGATTGTCTTCCTATAAATCTCCTATATATGTGTGTATAGTTGCATACATTACATTACTTAGTGTAATAGCTGGTAATTTGGCACTGACACTTATTAATAGTGGAATAGAGCACAATAACTCAAGCATTTTAACAGACATAAAGTCATCAGCTAATGATAATGTTTAATACAAGCATGCATTGGAAATTGCCTCAAATTAGAAAAGGCAAAATCTTAACCAATGTTCCTTAATGATTATAATGATTTACATTATACTTCAGAGCAGGTAAATTATTTTGACTCTGAGATTGCTTTTAATGTTCTTCTCATGACATTCACAGTGTTTTCTCTTGCGTAGGTATTGTGTCCTCTTTCACATATTTCTCTTTGGCATAACTTCACTGCTATGCTTTTTAGGAATTCCAATCTCACTGAGTAATGTGAAAAATAAAAATAAAGAAAAGTTGGTAATATTGAGGAAAATTACTGGTTTAGGATATCTTCATAGAATAAGAGTCACAGAATAGTTAAAATCAACAGGGACCTCTGAAGATCATCTAATCCAACCCCCTGCTAAGAGCAGGATCAATTACAAAAGGTTGCTCATGGCTGTGTCCAGTCTGGTTTGAATATCTCCAGAAATGGAGACTTCATTGCTCAACTTTTCTGGGCAACCTGTTCTAGAATTTGGTCACCATTATAGTAAAAAAGATTTTTTCTGACGCTAAAACAGAATTTCCCGTATGTCAGTTTGTGCCTATTGCCTCTTGTCCTGTCACTGGACTCCATCTTCCTTACACACTCCCTTCAAGGATTTACATACACTAATAAGATCCCCCATGAACCTTCTTTTCTGGCTAACAGTCCCAGCTCTCTCAGCCTCTCTTTGTATGACAGGTGCTCCAGTCCCTTAACGATCTTATTGGATTTTCTTTGGACTCACTCTAGTTCATGTCTTTCTTGTACTGGAGAGCCCAGACCTGGACACATCACTCCAGATGTGGCATTACCAGTGCTAAGTAGAGAGGAAGGATCACCTCCTGTGATGGAGGTGGCTTTGTTCTTCCTAATGCAGCCCGGGACACTGATGACCACTTTTGCCACAAGTGTGTATTGCTGGATCATTGTCAGTTTATTGTCCACCAGGACCCCCAATCCTCCTCTGCCAAGGTGCTTTCCAGCCTGTTGGCCCCCAGCATTTATTGATGCATGGGGTAATTCTTCCCCAGGTGTAAGACTTTGCATTTCCCTTTATTGAAAAATTAAAATTAAAATTCCTCTTGGCCCAGTTCTCCAGCTCACCGAGGTTCCTCTGAATGGCAGCACAACCATTTTGTTAAGGGATGCCAGAAGCAGCCATCACCTCCACCAGCTCCAGGCCCTGGGCTTCCTCCTGGAGCAAGGAAGCTGGACACCTGCTTGGTGCACCTGGGGACCCAGGCCTTGAACACAACTGCTGCCTTCCCATTTGCAGGTTCAACCAGTAGTGAAGCTGAACATGCATCCCAGACACACACATGCACACACATGCACACACAAACACAAAGGGCACTGACATGGCTGTCTACATACTGGATTCCCATAAAGCATGAGTGTGGACAGCCAAGTCCCCTTCCTCCTCTTTGGCTGACCAGGATTGAAAGTCACTGGTGCAGGCACACACAGGACACCCTCCAGGTTCACAAGCACATGCACATTCACAGATCCCTCAAGCACTAGCACACCCCTCTGCCTGCCTGGCAGACCTGCCTGGATCCTGGAGCCTCTTAACCACTGCATAGGTCCCCTACCTGCCAACTGGTCCAGCTTGGTGCTTTCTGCAAACACATAGCACTCATGCACTTGTCCCACATGCACTCTACATTTGAAAGTCCCTCTGGGCATACCAGCATGGAATGTTGCCCATCTGGTACCTCATGCTTCACCCAGGCCCTCCACTGCTTGCCAGCTGGCCCAGCTAGAAGTTTGTTGGCAGATATACATGCACAGCCCACATACACCAGGTGTGGGGAAGATACAGATGCTCGCACCCAATCAACCAGCATGAGGCACATGGGCTGTGACCCATGATCTTGCTCCAGCCGCTGGCACTGAGCCCCTCACTCACCTCACCCACCCTGGTCCCTCCCAGTAGCTGAACCTGACACTGCCTCACTCACTGCAGTAGCTGACTTTACAACCCAGGGGCACCTAAATGCCTGGTCTCCAGTAGCTGGCATCCAAACCACTCACACTGGCTGGTCCAGTAGCTAGCATTTGGGGTACAAAAATGTAGCACAGGACTCAGGAGACTGGAGCACCTTCCATATGAGGACTTCTTTTCTGGGAAGACCTTATAACAACTTTCCAGTATTCAGAGAGGCCCTACAGGAAAAATGGAGAGAGACACTGGAACAGGTTACCCAAAGAAGATGTGGATGACCCCTCTCTGGAAGCGTTCAAGGCCAGGATGGATGAGGCTTTGAGCAACCTGATCTAGTGGAAGGTGTCCCTGTCCATGGCAAGCGGGGTTGGAACTCAATGACCTTTAAAGGTCCCTTTCAACCCAAACCATTCAATGATTCTATGGTTCTGTGACTCCATGATTCTATGACATGCTCAGGAGCGCTATGGCATCTCCAACTACTGACGCTGAGAATCCACTTGCTCCAGTTACTGGCACCACAGGCCTGGGGGAACCTACATCCCCTATCTGACTCCTGTAGGTGGTCTACATCCACTCACACTGGTCCCACAAGTAGCTAGCACTTAGTCCTAGCACACATAGATGGCTAGTGAGTGAGATGACATATAGTTAAAGGACAGATTTAATAAGAAGATAGGAGTGACTGCAGTGACCAGGTGGTAAGCTAGCAGACAAACATACTGATTTGCCACAGTGTGACTGGCACCTTTTATACCTCTTTTTGTCTATTCCTTACTTTGCTTCTCCCCAGTCCTATACCTCTAAATATTCCTTTTTATGTTTTGCACAGTCTCACAACTTCCCCTGCCAAATACCCTCTTGTTCCTCTTTTTCCCTTCCTTCTTATCAGTTACAAAGTCACCTTTGCCCTCTCTGGACCTGTGCCTGTAGTTTCTTAATGGCCCCTCAATTAGTGACTGGAGGCTTTTGGCCTTTCAAATTGTCTACATTATCCCTTGTCTTTCAGCTTTGTGTCTCTGGTTTTGCTTCCCCCTTTATTTATTATCCCCTTTGCATTGAGAAGGTCCTTGACTGGATAATCTCAGAGAAGCAGACAGTCTCACCTTCCACACATTTACAGAACATGGCCAATGACATTGGCCAGTTCCCTCAGCACCTGTGGGTGCACAATAACAGGTCTCAGGGAGCTGTATACATCCAATTTGTTGAAATGTACCCTAGCCTGATCCTTCTCCAACAAAGGTTGTTTTCATTACTGACTTTCCTACAGCAAAGATGAATCTTACCAGTGAAGACCAAAGCAAAGAAGGCAATGAGTACCTCGGCATTTTCCATTTCTTTTGGCACCAGATTCCTTGTCCCATTCAGCAGTAGGCCCATATTTTCCCTGTTCTTCATTTTTCTACTTTCTTACCTGTCAAGGCCCTTTTGTTGCCTTTCACATCCCTTGCCAGATTCAACTCCACATGGGTTTTGGCTTTCCTAACTCCATTGTGTGCATGGAGACTATATTTCTATATGTGCATATGTCTATATTTCTCTGTTTCTAGCTTTTGCATGCTTTTTACTAGTCTTTATATGTTCACATTCACCATGCTGGGCATCCCCAATTACTAGGAAGGAATCTGTGTGTTGAAGACAGCTCAAGCCCTTTGCTTTTTTCAAAGTTCATTTTGGTCTTGCTGTTTTGATACTCTATGTCAGTTTGAGACACATATACGTCTCACCCATTCCAGCATAGCTAGCTCAGGAAGACATTCACAGCTTTTTGATTAACTCTGGGAAGGCCATTACAAAACCAGTAGATCCACTCAGCTGATAAAGCCATTATCTAAAATAAAGGCCACCTTCTGGTCCCCTTTGTGTTGAGATAAATTCAGCTTTCTTTACAACAGTCAGTCACTCCCTACTTCTTCCCTGAGCTTCAGGAGTACATCTTTTGTGCCCATCTCCTCTGTGTCTTCTTCATTGTTCACAGTCATTTAACAAGTGTTCTCCACTTCATCATTAGAAAGGAAAAAGTTCTTTTTCCCCATTAGGTGTTTTCATAGCCTTTCATAAAGAAAGCGAAATTTATTTGAGAAGTTTGAGAAACAATACCTTGAGGAGGGAAGAGCACATGACATATGACACAGCTGTTCCAATTAGCCTGCGGAGTCTAAGATGTCCCCCTCATGAAGAGAGTAAACTATTAGTTTTATGATTAATTTTCCACCTCTTGGTTTTGTGAAATAAATTATATTTCAGCCAAGCTTGCCTGTGCTGTGAAAGCAGTTCTGTCAGATGGTGAAGGATGATGCATGGAAGACACATTGTAATAGTACTCTCGTAGCAGTGGAGTCTGGTTGTTATAGGATAAATAATACTTACAAAAATTAAGGGAAGAACTTTGTGATAAGATTTCTTTTAACTGAAAATTAACCCACTAAATAATTTCTTATATCCTTTCCCATCACCTCAAGAGTAATAATGAACCTGGTACTACTGAACAATGTAGTGAAAAAGCAAGGCCAAACTCCCCTTTTCTGAGTAGGTTTATCTTCCATACAGTTTGGTAGGAAAAGAACATGGAACTTAAAAATTGACTTGCTTTGTAAAAAGGAAGAACATATCTGCACAGGCTCTATTTTTTCTTGGCTATGTTTTCCAAATATTTTAAATTAATAAAATTATGGACTTATTATGACTAATTTGTTTGCTTTTTTCCCCAATCTTAACAAACAAACCAAAAATTGGTTTCAAGTCTGTTTCAAATGAAATTGCACAGCATATACATAACCAATTGTGGATTATTTTTGTATGAACATGAATTAAACTGTCTCTAACACTTAGAAAAGTGAAAGAAAAATTAAGGCGCACAATTAAAAAATTGATTGAAAACAACAGTAGAAAAAAAACAATCAATTTCATTTCAGTACTAGTTACTGTAACACAATATTTGGGGCCTTTCTTACTATAATGATCAGTCACATATTTGAATGTATTGATGTATTGATAGGGAAAACTGAATTCATATGTATTTCTTAACAATATTTTTTTTTACTTCATAATTTTGAAGGATAAGGCTTACACAGAGTTGTACTTTTTTGCAGGAAATATTTTACATTAGTACAAAACTTGTTATGTATTCATGGATATCAGACAAAAATACTGAGATTTAATCTTTCTCTGATTTAATCTTGTGCTAGTCTAATTTCAAACAGCAGCATTTCTATATAGCCTGAAGTCTTACAAGGACTGATAAAAAAGTCTCATTGACAAAGGATTACAATAGTAAATACTTTATGCAATGAAGCCCTTAACCAAAGATTCTGTATCTGCTAGGGATAATAATAAAGCTGAATGAAGCCTTATTACAGATGTACAAGGACCCCCAAAAAGAAGAAGAAAAAACCCCAAAGAAACAAAAACGGAGTATTTTTCTTTAAATACTAGCAGTGGACCATTAAAAACATTGAGAAGTGTATGAATGTACATGCACTTCTGCCTTTGATATCAAATGACAAAATAAAACCCTAATGATGTTCAACAGAACCTATTACAAATGAAGGAAAACAGTAAATAGCTGTTGGTCAAAGCAGATATGAAATAATGCTAGGTTGCTTTTAGGCAATTTTGCAAATAGTGCCATTTATATGCAGTATTTATTATGTTTTACTGTATATCAAAATAATATAGATGAGAATAGTTAAGGTAGATGGAAAGGCAGCAAGAACAAGATCATGGGTAGATCTAACTTAGATGTTCAAATCAGGATCCAAAGGGAAGAGCTATCTCACCAAATTGTCAGAGTGCCAAGGACACCACTCACCCTCACTCTCCCTGATGAGCCTCACCTAGGACATCCCCCATGCCCAAGGCTCGGTAGAACCCCAGCCTGTCGCAGTGGTGATGTTGTGGTACCTCTGCCCATCCCCATCTCTGGCCCTGCCTCTGGCTTGCCTCGGCCAGCATTATGGGGAGTTCATCTGCTGGATGAACCCATCAGGCCCAGCTTTCCCTTGACAAAAGCACTGGGGGGCCCTGTTACCAGCTACATCTCTGCTTACTGCACTGAGCAGTGTGGGAAAAGGCTTTAAAATTGAGACAGTTCTTAGCTTCAGAGTCATAGA
This sequence comes from Phaethon lepturus, assembly GCF_000687285.1. Lineage (NCBI taxonomy): Eukaryota > Metazoa > Chordata > Aves > Phaethontiformes > Phaethontidae > Phaethon > Phaethon lepturus. The sequence continues at coordinate 28,546 of NW_010525313.1, read as the reverse complement.
AATGCATTTATTATTTTCTCAGATTTAACTGCATTTGTTTGATTCATAAAAGCTTACATGGCTTTAGTTCTAATACAAATATTCACAAAACTGAATTTCTTATGTACTTGACAGATGCTTGTTCATAATGGGCCAATCAGGAATTGGCAAGTTGTATTATGAAGACAGACTCTTTCTGTTAATATCAGAACTCATATGACAGGGGACAAAAGTAGTCATATTAACAGCAAGCAGTTTTGCAGATGAGTAATCTACCAAGAACCTTACCACTAATATTGCTGTAGTATAGTCTCAGCTACGAAGAAGTCATCAAACCAGGTGTTCACAGATTCCTTTCTGCTATGAGTACTGGCATCTCAAAGCCACTTCTATTTTGCTATGGCAAACTAGACAGTGAAGGCTGCACTTGAATTTGGTGCTGTGGAATCCTTCACAGTTTGCTTGAAGAACAAGACAATCTTTCTTTAGGAGAATGAGTACAGCGAATAACCACTTATTAGTAACTACTGCTGCCAACAAGAAAGGAACAAAACCAGAAATGGTGAAATAGTGCTAGGTATTTAAATCATTGTACTGGATTAGGGATTTGCCTGTTTATACTAATGCACTGTCATTCTAAAGATGTTTTGTATCAGATGTTATCTAGGAAGTGAGAAAAAACCTGCAGTAGGCAAATACAGTACAAGGCTTGGATATATTTTGCTTTTGAAGGTTTTATCTCACGAGATTAAAACAGGTTTAAAATCTCCAATCTTAATATAACATCCTTGCTGGATTAGCTCAATTCTGTCCTTGTAACACATATATCTGAGTTCAGATTCAGCAATTCACCCACTAATAACTGGGGGCGGGAAGAAGGAAAAGAAAGCTTACAAAAAACAGTACTTTTTACAAGACTGTCATAACATTGAAGTTCTGCATCATTCAGTCCTCTGCCTTCAGAAATAAAACTCTGCCTGCCAGTAAACACAGATCATTGTCTGTTGCTGGAATAATAAGGAAAAAGTAGAGCAAATCTTATTTTGTTACCCGTTCTAAAAAACAAGACCCTGTAGCTACTATTTGTCTTCTGACCTTTTCCACAGCTAATGCTAGTTCTAGCGACAGTGTGAACAAAACAGCCCTTTTCAACTTTTAATAAAAGCAAGAAGTAGCTGGTATAATTAAGGCAAAGCTTATAATACTTCAAGACATCTTATACAAAATTTTTTCTGTTTATGGTTTTATGTTAGCTTTGAAATCTATCAACTTGGACAGTGCTGAATTGTTAATAAGCATTTCTATAGCATGATGTCACTCTCCCTCTTATTACCCATCTGATCTCAACCAGTTCATTTTCTTCTGTGCCTCTGTTACTGGTTTTAATTTTGTTAATCTGTTCACTTTTGTCTTTATATTACTATTGGCTACTTTTTAAATTACTATTTGTCATAGATTTTTATTCTTATCGATATTCTTGCCGCCTTCTTCACAAACACGTATGAGCTCAGTAAAAAGGATGGTGTGTGTGACACATTAGCAGAAACCATAAATTTACCTCAAACCAGCAGTTTAATGTAATAGAACTAGGGGAAATGTGACTGTGATGAGGTGGTTAAAGATATCATACGTGTTAAAGCTTTACTGTTTTCCATTTGAAATTTGTGTAGGAGTTCAATAAAAAATTGCCCTGTAACTTTTTTCCCTCAAATTTTCCCAGAAACTTAAAAAAAAAAATTAAAATCAGTATTCTGGGAATTTTCACCATGTTTCTTTTTCACTATCCTTGTCTCTCTTCTGGCCACTGAATTGCACCAGAATGAATAACATCTAATTTCAGGGTTGTTTTCTCTAACAGTTAGTTTACTTCTTTTTTTTCTCCTTCCTTACCTAGCTTTTCATAACATACTCACTAAGAAAATAGAATAAGCAATAAAAAAAAGGAATGTACGAAGACACCTTCCCAGTTTTTTGGTGACACTCATTTTATTAACTGCAGCAACAAGAAAGCTTCTAAAAATATCTAATACACAAGCAATAAAATAATAAAGCCACTGTTCTGTTAACATAAGAAAAATAAAAATCTGTACTGATTACTAATAGTATCTATGGAAGATTAATGAACATAAATTTCTTACTAAAAATATATGCACAATCCAATTATTTTCAGTATCTTTGACACCATTTTGTATAACAGGAACCAGCAGAAAATTTTCAAAGCTCTTGGCAGATTTTGTTGGTATTTATACAATTTTTACATATGATTTAGTGAAGAGATAAACTGATTTACAGACATAGCTGATTCGAAGTTACTTTTTTCTTTTCATTCATTTTTCTTTAAAAAGTTGATTCCAGCTGTGCTTGCCTTAGGTTAGAATGACCTTGACATTTTTGCTGTTAATGTTCTAGTTTTATATTTGTTCTGTTAATGAGATACGTTAGAAATAAGATTTATTCACCAGAAAAAATAATTCTGGTTACCTCACTCCTTGTTTTCATAAGCATTTTTAATAATCTTCCAGAAGATACTTTTTCCCAGTAAGCCATGTTGCAGTATTGCTTTGATATGTTGTCAGTAATTTTATGTTTTGATTCTTTTCTCTTATGTGAAGGAAGCTTCCAAGCATACACAGAATCTTTGATATTGCCCTAAGCAACTGGAGGCTTTTAAAGGAGCTCACTAGCTAAAAAAAAAAAAAAAGAAAATTCAGCAGCACTTCTGTTTCTGTAGAAAAGAAAGAAACACATACATAGTAAAATAGTAATGGGAGAACAGTTCCAACAAACACTGGTGAGATTCAGATGCATGGAAGCACAGAGATTTCTACTTTAAAAAAGTCTAAGAAAAAGGAATGGTCAAATGTCCACAGAAAGATTTGAAAAAGGCACCAGAGAGCACTGCAAAGACTTGGCACAGATATAACCAAAAGAAAGGATGGGGAAGAAAGAAATGATATTGTGACTACAACCAATATAATAGTTTGTCTGTTGCTAAGAGTTTATGAGACACAGCATGTTTCTTTTCTTTTAAAGTCATTCTCTTAAAATAATTAAAATAGTTATTCAAAGAAATTGAATTGAGTCCTGAAAGATTATTCAGAATGATGCAGCAGTTTTGAATGTGAGAGCTGCAAATCTAGTGAAAGGATTAAAATATCCATTTTTAGATAGCTGCAAAATGAGTCTAATTAATGAATACGTAAAAACTGAGACAAGGCTTAATGTGTTTTGCACAGGAGCCAACTCTGCCATCCCTTCTGGAGTTCAGCAAGAATAGACATTGGTTAGTATCTCCTCAGAAATATAAATCTCTTTGTGTATATATAATTAAAAATATATATATAGGTATATGTTCATATCTGGTCATTAGAAAGGCTAATTCAGTTGAAAGGGTCAACCCAGTTTTATTCATGTTTTCAATAAGGACAATATTGGACTCTTGATAACCAGCTACCACCGAACAACCAAAGTGTTGGCACACAGAAATCACATGAAATTGCGTACCTGACCTCCAGCTTTTTGTATACAATAGTGGAGTTCTACTGTGCTATAAGGCAGGCCTGCACATTTTGTAATGTGCTTTCAAAAATCTCTCCCTGAAGATAAATGATGAAATCCTCTTTAAGAGATACACAATTTCATATACACAAAAGGGGAGAAAATTCAATACATAAATACTGAAGAAAGGTAACTTGAATTATT
>NW_010525313.1:0-24834 GCF_000687285.1 Phaethon lepturus | reverse complement strand
TCCTGCTGATGTGTAAATACCCTTATGCAACATTACAAACTTCAACTGATTCTGCAGTGGAACACCTATAATCAAAAAGCAGAAATCCCTTTATTGTCAGCCCCAAGAAAGAGGACATGACATGTATTACATTAATAAAAGCATGAGAAAATTAATCCTGAAATGGTTTGCATAAAATAGTGCAGCATGAATGTATTTTACAACATGTATTGTGACCGAAGTATTTGGTAAGGGAAAGATAACATACATTAAAAGAAAAATTTTAATGTTCATATGAAAAATACCGACAAGAGTTCTGCGATTATGATAAAATTATGGTAACAGACAATTTTAAAGAAAACAGAATTATGTTAATGCACTACATACCAATGTGCATTCTTTGCCCCACTTAATGACGAGCTAGTAATTGAAGAGAAATAGTCATCTGAGGAGTGCTGGTGGTACACAGAAATAATATATGCATTCTTTTCCACATTAAACAAATTAAAAAAAAAAAAAAAAAGGGAGACATTAACATACTCCTTATCCTAAAAGAAAATGAGACGAGCGAGTGTTGGAAAGATAGCAGAAACACCAAGAAACACCACATTGATAAAGCACAGCAATGGTAACTCCCAGAAATGGTTTAGTTTAGTAGCAGCAAGCAAAGTCATTCACATCTTGTAACGCACTAAGAGATCCCTGAGGATAGTTTAACATGAGGCCATATCACACAGCAGACATGCATGAGCTGGAAAGTTACAGAACCTAAGGCCCTTCTGCTTTTGGATCAGAGTTTTCTTCCCTCCAGAATAATAGTTGACTGGAATGATAACTGTCATCTTAAAAGGGGAAGGTCAGGTTTACCACCATGCATTTCCATGTCTACTGCATCTTTGTCCCACAGAAGTTTGACCATGAAATATAAAATAATGGCCACGACATTTGAAATGAAAATGTTTGTATTTTAAACAACTTTGACTGGTATTGTGATAGAAATAATTATTCCTCTAACAAACAAGATCTTAAAAACTTGATTAATGAACGATTGTTGACTTCCATGTTCTATTTTCCAAAATATTCCATGTGGTAAACCAAAAAAGCCCATATTCGATTTCCTCTAAAAATTTAACTTAAAATAGGGTGTATTACTAATGAAAATTTAAAAACTCAACTGTTTTACCCAGATAAAAATATTTTTTCATCTTTTCACAAAGAATAAATACAGCAACCATCTCATAATATTAAGCTTATTTTGAGACATATGTAGCTGCAACAGAAGAGTTCATTAATAATAGTTAAACTCTTAGAAACATTGAAAAATGTTTCAACAATCCAGAAAAAAAATTTCCATCTCTTTATCCTTGGGTAAAGCACACTCAAGCATCTCTCAAAACTTTACCATTTAAGTATTTTCTGCAGTGCCCTAGAAATTACCAGATACAGGCAGTTGTGAACCAACTAGGAAACAAGAGAGGTGGCAAAGTGCTGACTCTTTGCAGTGGTTTCCCGACCCATTTGTTTGTTTCTTTATTCATTTATTTTCCCCTGAGGGATTTCTAATTAAAGACAGCTCTCTCCCTGACAGTAAGGTATGAGGTAATTCCTTGGCTTCACATTTTGTCTTCTAAGGAGAGGTTTAACATCAGTGAACTTCACTTTAATCACAAACCTTTGTTGACTTTCTCATTTAGATACAAATCTTCTCCCTTTTCATTATTTCCGGTAACTCATTTTCTTTCCTATAAACTCAGTTCTCCATTAGATGTTTTTCTTCCATTCAGCTCCTCAACCCTTCACTTCAGCTGCTCAGAAATTTGCAGTCTTCTTCACGGACAAAGATCTACAATACCCACAGGGTCCTGCTTTCTGCCTCATCACTCCGTTCATGTATCCATTCCTCCTTCATTTTTCTACTGGAGTGATCCATTTTTCCTTGTCCCAGGCTCACTATGTCTAATTTCAGAGGTGCAAAAGAACAATACAAAGAACTACAAAACAGTAGACACTTCTGAAAACAGAATATGTGTATGGAAAAGAGGCAAAAGTTTGACTTCTGTGAGCTAACCTCTTGGTTTAGAAGATTAAAAAAGACAGTTTGGCAATTGACACAAAAACATGTATTTTCTCGGGCTGGGGAAAAAACATTCATTACAATTATTTAAAGTCATGATTTTGTGTACTGGCCTCTTTTCATTGCCCCCTTGCTGTTATATACAATCCATTAAACTGCCTCCATTAAAATAACATACTGCTTATTCTGCAACAAATTACAGATTTTCTGAATTATTCTTTCTTTTGGCATGTTTCCAGTTGCAGTCAGATTTAATAACCAGTACTCAGGGAGTGGACCAGATCAACCCATGTAGTATATGTGGGCTACAGAAACACTTCTTATATGTGAAACCAAAAATCTGTTACAATCTAACTGAAACCATAACAGTCTAATCAAAGAGTTATTTATTATCGCAGTTCCGATCATTACAGAAAGGGAAGGGAATTAAAAAAAAAAGACACTACAGAGAAAGTATCAACAATAACAGCTGAAATCGTTACCCATACACTTCTGGTGTCTTCCTCTTTGGTAACATAGTCATTCCTTACCCAGTCACTCTGTGTCCTGAATATTGTTTTTTTTTTTCCCGGGGAACGAGAACAATGGTGAGTGTCTGGACTCCTTTATAGAGAGGAATATAACGTTTGTTGTGGGAGTGTCTTCTTCTTATCCTTGAAGAGTCTGATGATGATGCTAAGTTCTGTGTTTTTGTATTGACTCTGCTTAGGGTCATTTTTGTATTTATTTATGTATACTCGTCACAAATGGTTGATTACTTATCACTAGCAAATGCAACCTTGTAAACCAAAAAAAAGCAGTCTAGGGATAAGCTATGAAGAAAAGATAACTAAGCGTACCTAGCTCATCTCTAAAACTGTTTTTACTTAGGTTGCAAAGGTTCACTTGCTAGTGACAAGTAACTAACCTAACCCTTGGTGATTAGTGCTTATACCTCTTGGGGCTTATTAGCCTTCTGTGCATGCACTTTCAGGTTTTCTGCTACCACATTGGGCCTGCATTTTTGGAAGGCCCTATTAGCAATCTCCCATTTTTTTTAACAGCCTACATATTGTTTTTTCCTGATAGTGTAACTAAAGTTCTATTTGCATAACCTAGTCGGACATGTATCCTTGTTTTATGTCATTGAATAGTTTGCTCTTTAAAAATAATGGTCTATTAAAAGACATATATGTATGTGTCTATGTGTAAACATATACAGAGATAAAAAACATTGATAACAGCTTGTTATTACCATCTGCTACTTATAACAATATACCTTATAAAATTATTCAACAATGGTTTACACTTTGGGTCAAGTGCACGCTAAGACATATGCAAAGTCATAATCTTCAAAGAGTCCCACTAGTGACATCCCAACTACACTTCATGACAAGATCCAAGTAGGCACCGTCTCCATACATTGCCTGATATACACGTGAAGAGAGAGCTAAAGTGCATTTTGGTAGGGTCAGAATGTCAGGATAACTGGGAGACAAGGATGCTATAACCTTGTATCTACGGTACTGGAGTTTCTAGAGATCTCCATACACAAGAATTTCCAAATTACAAATGTTTCCATTTGTTACTCCCCTTTCTGAAAGAATTGATGCAGTATTTTAGCATGAGTAATGAATTTTCTTGGTCAATCTTTATGTAGTTCTCTTTTTAAGCAGCTGCATAGCTAGCTAAATAAACAGTTTAACTTTTTTTTTCATACAGCGAATTATTTCTTCATTAATACGATTCTCCATCATCCAGCCAATTCCGGCTGATTCAAGATGTATTTGTAAATATGAATGTAAACAGAATCTTATTCACCAGGCTTTCTACAGAAGCAGAAAGATTAGAATAACATTAACTTCTAGCTCAAATATACAAGCACCAAGACAAATTTAAATCCATAGGAGATAGACATATATAAATCCCTGAGAGTAAAATAATCATTGGGTGGATTGTATTTTTTCAGGTGGAATGAAAAGTAACAGTTTGAGTGTGGGGTTTTTTTTGTTTGGTTTGGTTTTTTTGGTTGGTTGGTTGTTTTTTTTTTAATTTGCTGTTGCCTACCTCTTTAAGCACAAGTTGAAGTATCTTCTTTCTGGCTGGTAATTAATCACGATTCTTTCAAATAATAACATATGGCTGACAAGACTACAGACATCTAAACAGATATATTTTCCGGGTCATTTGAAGCATGAATTACTTAGGCTAGTCCTGTGCTTTTGGGATTTAGTTTAGCTGACCTCTAGGCATTTCAATGATTGCACAGGATGCTCCACCACTAGAAGTTTTTCAAAATGAACAAGTTACTGTCCAGTTTGTCATTTTAATCCCACAGTGTGAACTAAAAGATTTCTTCTTGTAAAAGTTATTTTATATCAAACTGTCTTAATGATGTGGACCGATGAGTCATTCTGAGGACTAGTAAAATAGTAGAATAGCAAGCATTCATATGAATCTTTAGATGATATTTACCATAGGTCTTTAACTCTGGTATTCCTCAGTGCTAAAACACGAGTAATGTGACATAAACCTTGTAAGGAAAAAGCACAAATTTAATTTTTTGCTTATTAATGACTGTCTGTATTTCAGAGGGCACTTACTTATTTGATGAGACGCATGGGGAAGATTTCTAGTTTGTTTAAATTAAGATCTAGAATACTTTATGTTACAAAAGCTGATGATCCAGTAATGTTGAAATGTTCAACACATTATTCATGTATCTTGCTAAAATAAAGATCTTGTTATGGGATGAAGTGAACAGAGCTATGCAGAACTAAGAATTTGTTGTTAATTAAAGTGTTAGCAGTACAATCAAAATACACATTGTATTGAGTTTGTGTGGCAAGGTTTTGGCAACAGGGGAGCTACAGGGCTGGCTTCTGTGAGAAGCTGTCCTGCGGGAGAAGGATGGACTTCACAACTCTATGACAGTTATATTCCGAAGCCGTTTATTGTCTTGTCTGACTCCAATATATATCATAAACTTTGTTTAGTCACTGTGCACACACTCATGATTGGTTACAGCTTGTTACACACATTATTGCAATTGGCTATATACAAAATATCACGCGCTGTCCACGCGTCCCTCACACAGTCAGGATTGCTGCTTGCAGGTGTTCCTGTTTTCCTCGCTGCTTCTTAGTTGTTTACCACAGCTCCTTCTCCTCAAGGCCGAGCCATGCAGATATCCAGCTGTTTGCCAGCTTCTCAATGCCACAGCTCCTTCTCCTTAAGGTCGAGCCGTGCAGATCAACACCACAGCTCCTTCTCCTTAAGGTCGAGCTGTGCAGGGTGATCCCAACACTGTCCCAGTAGTGCAACAGAGCCAATGCCAGCCGGCTCCAAAATGGAACCGCCACTGGTCAAGGCTAAGCTAATCAGTAATGGTGGTAGTGCCTCTGGAATAACATATTTAAGAAGGAGGGTGGAAAAAATGGCAACAGAAATTTGCAGCCGTAAGGAGGAGTGAGAATATGTGAAATAACTCTGCAGACACCAAGGCCAGTGCAGAAGCAGGGGCAAGAGGTGCCCAAGGTGCCAGAGCAGAGATTGCCCTGCAGGCCCTGGTGAAGACCATGGTGAGGCAGGCTGTCACCCTGCAGCCCATAGAGGTCCATGGTGGAGCAGATATCCACCTGCAGCCTATGGAGGACCCCACAGCAGGCAGATGCCTGAAGGAGGCTGTGACCTCATGGGAAACCCACTCTGGAGCAAGCTCCTGGCAGAACCTGTAGACCCATGGAGAGAGGAGCCCATGTGGGAGCAGATTTGCTGGCATGATTTGTGACCTTGTGGGGGACCTATGCTGCAGCAGTCTGTTCCTGAAGGACTGCAGCCCATGGAAAGGACCCAGACTGGAGCAGTTTATGAAGAACTGCAACCTGTGGGAAGGCCTCATTTTGGAGAAGTTTGTGGAGGACTGTCTCCTGTGGAAGGGACCCCACACTGGAGCAGGGGAAGAGTGTGAGGAGCCCTCCCCCTGAGGAGAAAGGAGTGGCAGAGACAACATGTGATGAACTGAGCACAACCACCATTCCCTGTCCCTTTATACCACTTGGGGGAAGAAGGTAGAGAAAATTGGGAGTGAAGTTGAGCACAGGAAGAAAGGAGGTGTGGGAGGAAGGTGTTTTGAGATTTGATTTTAGTTCTCATTATCTCTACTCTGATTTATTTGGCAATAAATTAAATTAATCTCCCCAAGTCGAGTCTGTTTTGCCTGTGTCAGTAATTAGTGAGTGATCTCTTGCTGGCCTTATCTCGACCCACAAGCTTTTTGTTACATTTTCTCTCCCCTGTCCAGCTCAGAAGGGGAGTCATAGAGTGGTTTTGGTGGGCACCTGGCATCTAGCCAAGGTCAACCCACCACAGTCCATTTTGGTGCCCAATGTGGGGCCCAAGGAATTCAAGATATGGATAGTCATTGGGAGAGGTAACAGGCAGAACATGGACTGAGCAATGTTAGAGAATGGAATGATCATGGGGAATTTCAGTTATAATTTTGGTGAAGGTACGAGGGGTGGATTATGTGTGTAAATTGTCCACTTTCATTTGGCGTTGTGATGATGCAACATATAGATATAGATGGACTCATGATTGAGGGGTGGATTTGACCATGGATGCTATTGTACAGGTTATCCATGAATGTGAAATGTGTGCTGCAATCAAGCAAGCCCAGCAGTTAAAGCCCCTCTGGTATGGAGGACAATAGCTGAAGTATAAATATGGGGAGGAGTAGCACATGATTGACTATATTGCACTTCCACAAACTCGCCAAGGTAAACACTATGTCCTTATCATGGTGGAAGCAACCACTGGATGGCTGGAAACATACCCTGTGCCCCATGTCACCGCCTGGAACACTATCCTGGGCCTTGAAAAGCAAGTCTTATGGTGACATGGCACCCCCAAAAGAACTGAGTTAGACAACAGGACTCATTTCCCAAACAACCTCATAGATACCTGGGCCAAAGAGTATGGTATTGAGTGGGTATATCACATCCCCTATCATGCACCAGACTCCGGGAAAACTGGAAGATAAAATGATCTGTTAAAGACTACACTGAGAGCAATGGCTGGCAGGACATTCAACCAGTGGGATAAACATTTAGCAAAAGCCACCTGGTTAGTCAACACTAGGGGATCTACTAATAGAGCCGGCCCTGCCCAATCAAAACATTTACGTACTGTAGGAGGGGATAATCTCCCTGTGGTGCATGTAAAATACATGCTGCGGAAGACAGTCTGTGTTATTCCTGCCTTGGACAAGGGCAAACCTATTCATGGGTTGTTTTTTTTTGCTCAAGGATCTGTGTGCGTATGGTGGGTGATGTGGCAGGATGCAGAATTCCGATGTGTACTTCAAGGGGATTTGATTCTGGGGGAAAATAGCCAATGATTTGAATTATAGGATGTTAATTGCTATATAAAACTGTATGCCATTACCACAATGGTTGCTGTATGCCATATTAATAGTATTACAGTAAGAACCACCCAGATTAATGAAGAATGGACTTTAATGAAACTGAATAAAAAGCAATGGTGATGGAACCAGAACTGGCCTCAACATGAAACAATCCAACACCACACACCATCTCTCCTGCCCTGAAAGGCCGTTATGACAGGTGGAGCCCAAAGTCATGGACTAAATAAACTCAATGGATATTTTAGAGGGATGGCCCATAAACTAAGGGAATGGTATCTTTGTGTATATATCAAAAAACAAGAAAAGTGGCAGTGATTCATTAGAATGTATTGGAAAGTGTGGGACCTGGGCATGACATAGATGGTACAGACTAAGGGGTGGATATCGTCCTGGTTTCAGCTGGGATAGAGTTCTCTTCCTAGTAGTTGGCATAGTGCGGTGTTTTGGATTTGGGATGAAAATAATGTTGATAACATACTGATGTTTGCAGTTGTTGCTAAGCAGTCAGGGCTTTCCCAGCTTCTCTCGCTGGCCTACCAGTGAGAAGGCAGGGGGTGCACAGGAAGCGGGGAGGAGACACAGGCAGGACAGCTGATCCAGGCTGGCCAAAGGGGTATTCCATACCATACCACGTCATGCTCAGTATATAAATTGGGGGAGTTGGCCAGGAAGGGCCGATGCTCGGGAACTGGCTGGGCATCAGTTGGTGGGTGGTGACCAACCGCATTGTTCATCACTTGTTTTGTGTATCTTTTTATCATTATTATTTTATTTTTTTCCCTTCCTTTTCTGTCCTATTAAACTCTCTTTATCTCAACACACAAATTTTACTTTTTTTTCCCCCTAATTCTCTCCTCCATCCTGCTGGAAAGGGGGTACTGAGCAAACAGCTGTGTAATGTTTAGCTGCCTGCCAGGTTGAAACACAAGAGCCCTCTTCCAATTTCTCTACCTCCTTCCCCTGAGCGGCAAATGGGGATGGGGAATATTTAAAAAATATTTTTATTCTGGTTACAATGTTATTAACAATAATAGTATAAACTATGTTATAATTACTGAAAAGCCTCATAAATAATACAATCTGAATTTTTACACACATTTTCTAGTATCTGTTTGGGTTTTTTGGAGTTATGCATATGATTTAAATGCTGCTCTTAGTCCTGAGGTCAACAGGTATAGCCTTCCTCAACAATGAGAGTGTTGGGGAAGTTCAGCATATCATCATCATCTTGAGTTCTTTACCAGAAGAATATGATTTTGATGTTGGAGTTTTCTTTTACTTTAATTCAGTCTATGCCTACTTGGGGGTATTTGTATGCATTATTCTAACACAACCCACTTACTTTTTGTTTGTTTGTTTGCTTGTTTTTTACTGATTTCCCACTAACATCTGATTATCTTCACTCGTAACATTAGTTTAACATTACAAGATATATATTCTCCACCCAATTAATATAAAGAATTCATAATTTTGATTTATTGATTGCATATTTTTATTTGAACTCTATATTCACACAATTAAGTTTAAAATAGTCACCTGGATAATAGTCACCTAACCACTAGACAATTACTATAACAGTTAAAACAGGCTAAACTCAGCTCGGGCAAAGACAAACCCAGACAAGTCCTGAGACCCTGCACTGTCAGGTCAAGACAGAGTTTGTGGACTTTTCCAAGTAGTAGCAAAATCATACTTTCTGGTCTACATTATATAAGTTAGTATAAAAGAAACATAAATATAGTATTTTATTTTTCCTGATGTGTTTTGTTGAGGTGTCCTGGATGTTGGGCTGCTAAAAATGTTCAATCATGGCTCCTAGATACAGTTTTTAATCCCTTACTTTATCTCTTTTGAAAGTTGATGCAATATATATATATTTATAAAATCAAAGAAAATTCCAAGTCTTTTCATATATCATAGAAGCCTGTTATCAGAATTAGGATAAGATATGGAAGTAGTTCAAAATTTCTAGACAACCTGGCTGATAAATAGTTAAATAGTACCGGAATATCTCGCCTCTTAATATTTTGTTTTGAAATAAAGGAATTTTATTTTTTGGGATATATTTACATCAGTTATATTTGTGCCCGTTTTTCCTCTTGTATGATAATCTAAATTTCTGTTCTCTTTGTAGTTAAGAAAGAGAGGAACAGCAGTGAAACTGATAAAAAAGTCCTCCAGTGCACATACGGACACACATGCACACCAGTAATTACATACTTCTGTAAGCTGTATAACACCCCAAATATAGTACACCAGAGGTGGGATTCACCTCACTGAACTCTACTATCCTATTGTATAGGAATCCCCATCTGAGTTGGCAGTTCAGCCTTCCATTTAATTTGGCCTATTTTATCTATCTATTTTAAGATGAGATGAACTGAGCCCTAGTACACCCACCCGAAAGCCAGTTACCTTGAAGAATGTATTAGAGATACAGAGGGAAACAGACATTCAATTGAGGCAACATGATTGAAAATTAGGTTGGGCAAAATGAGGAGTAAGTGCATGAATTACCTTCACAGAGCTAGGATGTTAGTTTGTCACATAGGATGCTTTAGGTAATATCTTGTTTAGTTTTACATAAAAATTGTATTAAACATGCCCCCGCCCCAAGCACACATGCTTATGTGTGTTCTTGTAAATTTGATTAGGACATCTAAGTTTTCAGTCTATATTTTGTAAATGTTTGTTTTTCAGATTATTTTTAAAAGTACACATGTTGGGGACAAGTTACAAACAATGTTTGTCCAGAGTAATTGGGGAATACAGGAGATGTTCTGGTATCCCAGAGAAAAATCTTCAAGGAGCTCATTTGTCCTGAATTTTTCATCTCAAGAAGATGTTTAATGCCTCTACTTTCCATACATGCACCCAGCCCTGGCTCCAGCGCCAACCTTTTCATTTGTCTTTGATTCATTGCAAAAAATGAAAATTATTTAATGTCATCTGCATCATGCTGGGAGATATAATATAATCCTCAGTACTCGGTCCTATGCAGCACATCTCTGACACCTAACACAACAGAAGGATGTATATGCTTACTATATGCCCTATATGCCTGTTTATAAGAGAGCTATCCATGATGATGGACCATTTGAATAAAAAATATGTATCATCAGTTTTGTCTGTTTCCTCTCCTTTTCTTAATTGTAGATGTATTTTTTAGCATTTATATCAATATCTTACCCAAGAGAATATGAATTTAGCAGAACATTGATTATGAAATTACCTTTCAAAGGTGTTTATCCTTCTCTACCAACTATGTAGAGACCTAAAGTGACTAGCATAATCCAGGCTCCTACCTTTTAGTTCATTAACATTTGTTTCAAATGAGTTTCACTGAAACACTGTTCTTAATTTAAGAGGGAAGATACTGTTGTTACTTGTGTTTGTGAAGTGCCATACATGTTTCTAATGTAACTGTTTAATGAAGTAAATGATGTAATATTTCATTATTAACTTTATTAGTAATATTATAAAAAGTAAAGATCCGTTTGGAAAAGTTTCAGTAGTGCAGAAAATATATATTTATAAATAATTGTGTTAAATGATAGGTAAACTTTATGCAAATAAAAAAAGTTTAGTTATCAATTGTATATTGTTATTTATTGTTTAACATACAGGGATTTCACACCTGTGATATAATTTTATACATAAGAAAACAAAGACATTTTAGCTGTTTGTGATGTGTTAGCCTTGGCTAACAGCCAAATTCCCACCAGTCTGATCCTTCTCTCCCACTCCTCAGCATGGCAGGGGGAGAAAAAAGGACCAGAAAGGTCATGTGTTGACATAAAGACAGGGAAATTTTTTACTGATTACCTTCATTGGCAAAACAGAAGGGGAAAATAAATGTAATTTATTGTCAATGACAATATTTCTGTAGAGATATACAAAGTGAAACATAACAACAACACTTTTCCTCTCCCTGCTTCCCAGGCTCACTTCACTCCTTGTCTCCCAAAAACTCTCCCACTAGAAGCCACCCCTGCAACCCCCTGTTACCAACACCTTCACATCTGCACCCAATATGCTGTTATGCCACTGCCTGTTTGATTTTTGTTCCTATTTTTGCTCCTTTCAGTCTAAGAATGGCCTTCTGGAAAACAGGTCCCGAGGCCTCTATTGTAACATGTACAATACAAATAACTGTAAATAAAATCTGAAAATAAGAGAAGTAGAAAATCACTTCACTCCTCCTATTCAACATTTTATTTTCAGCACTGAGAATTTTACAAAGATTAATACTAGCTCCTAATACTGGCTCTGACATGCATGTGCAGCTTTGGGAGATCTTTGCATGCCTACAAGGAAACATTTACCTTCCTAAAAGGGAATAAAGAGGTAAAAATGATATTCCTGTTTTTATATTCCAGTGTGAGTGGTGTATGGCAAGTTCACTAATGACAGCCAGTGTTCTGGATGCTATTGCTAGAAGAAATGGGAATGTATTCTTACACTGAGTGCATGGAAAGCAACATCAGACTGAAACTATTTTCTCATTTTGCTCACCTTAGTATTTGTGAGCTGCTGACATTATTTTCCATTAGCCTCATGCATTTTATTTTTTATTGTTCTGATGTTATATGTCATCAGAAATCTTTATTGCTCCCAGGATGCTGATGCAGTAGAGAGAAGATGAAATAAAAGCTCTAAGTTTGTATTCCAAAGTTTAGGCTGATCCAGTAATACAACATTTATTTCTAGAGCTTAAACTTTTACTGTATTTTTCACAGGCCTGTTGAGGTTATTTATTTCTGCCAAAAAGTCAAGAGGCCTGCCGTTCAAATGTCATATTTAATTTCCCAGTCTGGGTTTAAAGAAACAGAAGGACAACAGTCAATACTGTCTTAATTTTGCAAATGATAAATTTCAGCCACAGTTCTTATCAATAGTATTATCACTTGAAAAACACCATGCTTTACTTCCAGAAATGTCCTAGTAATCTGAGTTATTTAATTGTGAATTGACAGAGTCTGAAGTAGTTTTTGGAGGTGCAAAGCATGATGGACCTGAAGGTCATCTCTGAAGAGATGACTGAAATGCACACAGGAAAAAAACCCAGAGATTAACACAACAGTTTATATATAATTTATCATTATTCTCAGTACAACATGCTATAAGAATAATATTTTCCTCCATTTCTGTCTCATTCTAAGCTTTGAGATTTGTCATGTTCTTGTGTGGACTGATATCACTGTAATTTCTAGGATTGCAACAGGATGATGTTATAGGCATTTTCTACAGGTTGGAACATGACGCAAACACAGTAACTTCACAAAGCCTTTTAAGTTCTCTGCGGTGTCATTTAAAAACATGAAACCTAAATTCCAGGTTTGTGTTACTTCAGAGCAAAGTACAGCATGTTTATGTAACAAAGTTATTTCAGTAATGACTTCTTAATGTGACTTCTTTTCATGAAAGGTGTAATGTGCCTGATTCTAGCCTCACTAATGCCATATATGCATTTTTTCATTATTTTTGCTAAAGTTTTTCTTTTATCATTGTTCAACATGTGTAAGCTTTATAATACTGCAGTGTCATAATTCTAATGCACTTCACAGAATATTTATTAGTTATTTATGGAAAAAGAAGATATTTTTTCTGCCTTTACACAAAAACATAAGAATGTAGTTATTAAAACGGTAAATGCTGATTCAGGATTATACTGAAAACAAATCAAACATACAAGGAAATGCAGTTACATTTCAAAGGAGACTGCAAAGAGGCTACGTAGCAGCAATGTCATATAGGCAGCCATTTACAAAAATATACTGCTTAAATATGCTATTCGGTTGTGAAAAAACTGATTTAGCTGTTGAACTGATATGATATAGGCTTTCAAAGTCTAACTAAATTTCAATACAATGTTGCTAAATCAAAATTAATGATAAAAATAAGCATTTTGAAATCTTTATAAATTAACTTTTCTTTAACTCCAAACCTAAAAGGAGATATTTCTGGAATATTGGATCAGCTGGGGCTTTAAATTGATCCTCGTCATTATATACCCCATTTATTTAGCCTGATTTAAAATTCCCTTTGAAACCAAACTCCCATTAGAGGTAATCAAAATTATACTTGAGTAAGTTGTTCAGGACTGGGATAATCACAGTTTGTTGCCAGTGGTTTTAAAGTGTGCAAGCAGTAGAATGATAAAATATAATCTGTGTCAGAGCAGAAATGTGTGAGTATTCACAGAGAAAGGCTTTCTCATTTTACCTGTCTCCAAGATAAACCTTCAAATGCAAGGAAAAAGGCACAGGTCCCTGGGGGCTGCAGTGAGATATAAGTAGCAAGACTAAAAGAGAAAAACAATCAGTTTGAAATACAAAAGTTTAAAGACATTACTATGTCACCCTGCAAGGTGGGAACATAATTTGCACATGAAAATAGGGACATATCTGAAACTAAGTTAATTTAAGTGTGACAAAATTCACTTGAGTGAACAAGTAGAGAAAACAGCAAGCAGAAACCTCTAGAACCTTTTGTTGGTTGTAATGCAGAAAGAAAAAAAAAGTTGTTTTTTTTTTAATAGACTGATGGGTTATATCTATATTTTACATGAAAAACATCTCACGGCCTCAAGATTAACTTCCTGAACAGATTAATCTTGCATTCTCACAGCCTGGCTTTAGACACGCAAGCATAGCACCTAGAGTATTTTTGCCTAGAGAGGCAAATATGGTTCACGGGTTAACACTCTACTGAACATACGCAGATGGACTATCCCCAGGCAATCCGCATGTAGTGTACTTATGAGAAGCAGCCATCGAGATAGGATGTGATCACAAGGCAGGTGGAAATGCTTGAAATGCTTACTGTTGTTGGTTTCAAAAATACTATTCAGCTGAGCACAACTGTGCACCTGCTCCTGAGTTTACCATAATAGGACATAAACTAATTATATTTGCCATTCTTTGACTTTGAATTTAACTGAAATGGAGCTAGGAGATTTTTTGTTCCTTTAGAAAAGGCAGACTTTGGTT
Source organism: Phaethon lepturus (assembly GCF_000687285.1). NCBI lineage: Eukaryota > Metazoa > Chordata > Aves > Phaethontiformes > Phaethontidae > Phaethon > Phaethon lepturus. The sequence goes on along the minus strand of NW_010525313.1, from coordinate 10,385 downwards.
TTAAATTTGTACACAATTCATCTACTGTATAACAGCATATCATAGGGGTCCAGAGCATTGTTGCATACCAGTATCTGATAATCACGTTTGGTACTGTGAAATGCAAAGCTAGCATGACCTGAAGTGTCATCAGCTGGCGCCTGACCGATCTAATCACTGTCTTCTAAAGAATTTACAGTGATTTCTGAAGACACTTTTAAATCCTACTTTAAGACATATTGTGTTGGTGTTGTTTATGCCTTTTGTCAGTTTATATTACTCCCTGACTTCTTACTATCATTGCTGCAATTTTGGTTGACAGGAGTGATGTGTGTTTCGCATGGAGCACACTGGCGGTCCAGGAAGCTGCACCTTAGGTCAAGTCCCCAGTGCTCTTACTGTGCTCTAATTTTGGAAGTAGTCCAAGAAAAAATTGGTTTCAGTCAAGATTCACTGAAATACTGATAATTATTTTTTAGTTTACAGTAGTAACTATTTCAGCATCTTCTTACATCATGATGACATTTTCATGAAAGCACTTGAAAAATGAAAATCTTTTTGAAATAAATATATATGATATTCATTTCACCTGTTCCTTTTAAATAAAATATTTATGCAATAATCACCTATAGAATCACAGATTCATTTATGTTGGAAAAGACCCCTAACATCATCGAGTCCTAGTGTTAACCTAGCACTGCCAAGTCCACCACTAAACCAAGCCTCTAAGCACCACATCTACGTGTGTTTTAAATACCTCCAGGGATGCTGACTCAACCACCTCCCTGGGCAGCCTGTTCCAATGCTTGACCACCCTCTTGGTAAATAAATTTTTCCTAATATCCAATCTAAACCTCCCCTGGCACAACTTGAGGCCATTTCCTTTCATCTTATCACTAGTCAGTTGGGAGAAGAGACCAACACCCATGTTGCCACAACCCCCTTTCAGGTAGTTATAGAGAGTGATAAGGTCTCCCCTGAGCCTCCTTTTCTCCAGGCTAGAAAACCCCAGTTCACTCATCCGCTCCCCATAAAACTTGCGCTCTAGACCTTTTGCCAACTTTGTTGCCCTTTGGATGGTTGGTATAGGTATATATAGTTACATATGTAATTTTGGACAGTTGACAAAGAGCTATCTTCATTATAAAAGTCCCATTAAAAATCTGTGATGAATAGACAGCATACTCCGACTTCCCTAATGAAAACAGAAAGTATCTATCTTCTATACTGTTTCCCTCTATGGGCTATATTATATATCTCATTATTGTACTTTTAAGAAAAATATTTTATAATAATAAAAATTGTTTAAAAAACAGTCAGTGCTGTCCTTTTTCTCTCTTTTTTTTTTTCTTACACAGCCTCAAGGATTTTTCATCTTCTTGTACTGTTCCACCAGTAATTAGGCTCGGGGTGCACAAAAAGCTGGGAAGGTACACAGCTGCAATGGCTAACCCCAGCTGATCAAAGGGATATCATATACCATATGTATGACATCATGCTCAGCAATAAAAGCTGGGGAAAGAAAGGGGAATGTTCGGAGTTATAGCATTTGTGTTGCCAAGTAACCGTTACACGTGATGGAGCCCTGCTTTCCTGGAGATGGCTGAACACCTGCCTGCTGATGGGAAGTGGTGAATGAATTCCTTGTTTTGTTTTGCTTTTGCGTGCAGCTTTTGCTTTGCCTATTAAACTGTCTTTATCTCAAGCTATGAGTTTTCATGCTTTAACCCTTCTGATTCTCTTCCCCATGCTGCTGTGGGGCAGTAACTGAGCAGCTGTGTGGGGCTTAACTGCCTATCGGGGCTAAACCATGACAGGTTGTACAGTTGCCATAAAGGTAGTTGAACACTGGGAAGGATTAATGAGATCAAGGACATTATCTTAGATTCTCTATAGTAATAAAATGGAGATATTGATTATTGCCATAAGGATATACACTCACTTTAGCTGTAATGTCATTGCTCTCTACATGATGTCTGCCTTTAAGCAAATTGTCAGACCTCCTGACATGAAAATGTTATTTATATTTATTTATAAATGTAACTAAAACAGAGACTTGTTTTAGTTACTACCCAAAGAGGTCTGTCAATATAAGGATACAGACAAATGTGCAGTAACCAAAAGTAAACCACTCAGTCTGTTTCAGCTTTTGTTATAGATATAATAGATATAATAGATATAATAACCTCATGGAGGAATTTACACAGTCATCTTTTGGCACCACAAACTTGCCAGAGGCAAATCTGGGTACAGCAATTATTATAGTTAATGTTTGAAAGGGGAGCTAAGACAATGACAAAGTAACCAATGCTTGCCTGGAGATGTGTGAATGTAATGTGTAAAAGTAGTATGAAGAAGTAAATAACCCTACCTGGAGATTAGGACCTGAAAGTAACATAAAGAAGGAGGTAACAGATGAAAAAAAAGACTTTAAATTGTTTAAAGCAATATTTGATTGCAAAGCTGGTGTAGCTCACAGACCAAAATACTGGTGATATAAATCTGTCATGCTAAAGCAAAGTTGATATATGCATTTGTCTGTGTGTGTCTGAGAGAGAAAGGGGGAGAAAGATGGTGAGAAGTGTGTGGCAATAGAGGGAGATTCTCCAAAGGGCCTGTAGCAACAGGCAGCAGCAGCCCGACTCCTCCACAGAATGATTGTGTCAGAGCAGGGAGCCTTATTCCACATGAAGAAGTATTGGAGCCTCATGCGTTGTGTAACTATTTGTTATTGTTCAAGTAGTATTTTGTTCAGTAGAATTACTTTCGTTTTCACTTGAGTGTTTTTTCTGTGTACTTTTTCTGAAAAATTTGGTGGCTATCTCTGATGGAGGTAAAGCATTGGTGTATAAAGGAAGAGTGATTTATATCATTTACCTGGACTTGGGTAAAGCACTGGACACTGCTCAACATGACATCCTTGTCTCTAAAATGGAGAGATAGGAATATGATTGCTGGACCACTCGGTGGATAAGAAATTGGATGAATGGTCGCACTCAGATAGTTGTTGTCAACGGCTCAATGTCCGGGTAGAGACCAGTGACCAGTGGTGTCCCTCAGGTTTTGTGCTGGGATCAGTATTATTTAACATTTTTGTTGGGGACACGGACAGTGGGACTGAGTGCACTCTCAGCAAGTCTGATGACAACACCAGGCTGAGTGGTGCTGTTGGCACACCAGAGGGAAGGGATGATGTCCAGATAGGCTAGAGGGGTGGGCCCATGCAAACCTCATGAAATTCAACAAGGCCAAGTGCAAGGTCCTGCACCTGGGTCGGGGCAATCCCAAACATGGATACAGGTTGAGCGATGAGTAGATTGAGAGCAGCCCTGCCAGGAAGGACTTGGGGATAACGGTGGATGCAAAACTGAATATGAGCCAGCAATGTGTGCTCACAGCCCTGAAAGCCAACCGTACCTTGAGCTGCATCCAAAGCAGCATGGCCAGCAGACCAAGGGAGGAGATTCTGCCCCTCTGCTCTTGTGAGACCTCAGCTGAAGTACTGTGTTCAGCTCTGGAGTCCCCAGCATAAGACAGTCATGCACCTGTTGAAGTGGGTCCGGAGCAGAGCCACGGAGAGGATCAGGGGGCTGGAACACCTCCCCTGTGGAGACAGGCTGAGAGTGTTGGGGTTGGTTAGTATAGGTGAGAGAACGTTCCGGGGAGGCCTTACAGCAGCCTCCTAGTACTTAAAAGGCTCTTACAGAAAAAGGTGGGGAGGGATATTTTATCAGGGAGTGTAGTGATAGGACGAGGGGTAATGTCTTTAAACTGAAAGAGGGTGAATTTTGATTAGATATAAGGAAGAAATTTGTCACTGTGAAGGTGGTGAGACACTGGAACAGGTTATCCAGAGAAATGGTGGATGCCCCCTCCCTGGAAGTCTTCAAGGCCAAATTGGATGGGGCTTTGAGGAACCTGATCTAGTGGAGGGTAACCTTGCCCATTGTAGAATGGTTGGAACTGGATGATCTTTAAGGACCCTTCCAACGCAAACCATTCTATGATTCTAAGATTCTGTTTCCACTTTATTTTTTACTACTTATTTTAGCTATTATTTTTAATTAATATTTTAATTAATTCACGGCTCATATATTTCCTTAGTACAACCACACCCACACTAATTAAGTGTCACCGCCCCTATGTGATAGTGTATGGCTACAAGGTATTGAAGGTATTGATAGACAGCATCATGGCTATCATGTGACAAACATGGAAGCTGGGATGTCAGAGAAACTGACAGCTGAAAATATGAACAGTCACTAGAAGCACATATATTATATAAGTAAAAGGAGAATAAGAATACATGTGTGCTGATTCATCAGAGCAGTCTACTGTGTAATCTTGGACAAGCTTGTGTTTCTAAAAACTCAAAGGTAATAGTGTAAACTTTTATCCAGTTTCACTCCATGGTTCAAAAGCTGGAATTTGTTTTTCTTGAAGGAAGACTTTGCTGTTTACTAATCAGTCATGAGTGACAACCAAAGTTTACAGATTTATCTTTCTTTTTTAAATTCCCTCCACCTTCATCACCTGCGCCATATATTAAGTAACATTACAGAATCAGCAATAAAGATATTTTTCAGATAAATACAGAAAATTGCATCATGAATTCTGTTTCAATTTTAGTGGCTTTCTTGGTATTGACAGGAGGAAAAAGTAAATTATGAAACAAGTAGGTTATGAATCAAGGACAGCTGCTATGCAACTGATTATCATATAGATGTTAAAACCTTCTGTAGGTGCAAGATGACAAAGCTCAGCACTGACGTAGTAAGGCAGAGCCAATATTAATGAAAGGGCAGCACAGCATAACCTAGAAATCTTAAAAAGGATTGCAAAAATATGCCTACAACTCAAGTGCCTGTTGCAAAGTCCTGTAGAAACCTTTTACTGGGTCTTTGTATTAGTGTTCCAGGCTATGAAATGGATCATCTAAGATGAAAATATCTGCATATTTTTTTCAGCCTGCACTGTACAATCTGCTATCTATATGAGAAAGATGAAGTGGACAGGGGCAGTAATATCTTAGATCACTACAGTTACATTTTCATGGGGGTTAAGATACTGCTATTATCATGTATAGTCTTCCTCCCCCTGTGATTTATGTGGCTTAAATTTTAGCTGTTGTCTGTAATTTCATTCAAGTATTTCTAATTTTATCAGTAAAGAAGATAAATTCCATGTTTTTTTCAGCATTTCCACAAAGCCAAATTGTCATCATCATAATTTGATGGTAATTTCGTATTGACTGTCACACATATTAAATAGTTTTAATATTTCAAACCACAATGTGGCACAGTTATAAAACTCAAACCTTTCAAAATTCTAATGGTACTTAATTCATTTCATTTAGATAGCTGAATTTGTAAACCAAACTTGTAATTTCAACACAGAATGTGATCATATAAACAGAACATTCTTGATGAGGAACGTTTAACCTTGAAATTACTTCTGTACCAGCATATTGCCACAATTTGGTGCATGTTTTCTGATGCTGGTAAACTTACTTTTTTTTTCAGTTTGGCTGTGGTATTTTTCTCTCATATGAGTAATGCAAGTGAGAAAGTGATGAGCCATCTATTTTGGCTCAATACCAAGTCTTGAGAATTTGCGCTTCATGTCTGACAGCTTTTAATAGAAGCTGGATTTAATCCAGTTTTATACACTAGAAAGAAAATAGAGAACCTTTTTTTGCTAGAGTTAGCACTCACAAAAGCACTGTGTGAACTCTGTGGTTCACATCATCGGACAATGATTTCTCTAATTTTAGCCATAGATCTAGATGCAGCAGCCATTCCAGTTTTGCCATTTGGCCCAGACTCACTATTCTGGGGAGGAAAAAACCCAACAACCTCAAAAAACTTAGAGGTGTTGAGCTATCTCAGTGGTATTCAGCACATGGTGTCTTTTATGAAATTGTTAATAGGAATGCTAATTAAAGAATAACTCTGTATCAACAAGTCAAATAAATTCCAGATTATATAACTCCATCAATAACACTTTTTTTGCCAGTTCCCAAATATCTTAATCTAAAAATTAACTATGTTGGCTCATCTTTCTCATGGCAGCTTACTCCGTGGCAGGTGGTTTGTAAGAAAGAAATCTGATGCAAGCTCCAGAGAGCAGAAGATAAGTATTCCTGCACATGATACAGCAAAGTAATAGAATGATGACATTGTTTCCAGCCTCTGTATAACCTTTAAAGATTACACTGTATTAAGGCAATTGAGGAGCAAGAAGTACATGGAAAATAATGATAGAAGAATGGAAAATGCTCAGAAATAAATTTGTATTACTGATACAAAGATAGGTTACAGATGTGTTCAAAAACCTAGAAGCTGAACCTGTCTTTGACTCTCCATGTCAAATAGAAAATGATTGCTTCGAATACAGACACCAATTAATTTTCTTCCCCTCTCTGCTGGTATCTATTAACTTGCCTCAGCTGAATATCAACTCATTCAGTCTTTTCAGTTTCCAAACTTGATAAGAAAGTAAGGACCAGACATGTAAAGGCTTGTAAAAAGGAGTTCTTGTATTATAAAAGGAAAGAAGGTACTTAAGTGCCATAAAATATGAATTCATAACAGCCAGTCCAGTAGAGAGAAGGATGTCTCTGTTACTGAGTAAGGAATTGTGAAGAAAGCAGCGTGAAAACTTAGATACCTAATTGTAGAATTTCTTTGTATGTGGAGGGCCATGTCTCCATAAATAAATAAAAGTAGAAAGAGCGCCAAGGTCTAATCCTAGGATTCAAGGCCAAGCGTCACCATCTAGTTTGTGTTCACACTTAGCTTAGCTCTAGCTGTCTCCAGAACTGCTTTGTCCTGGACAGATCTATAGGACAACTAGGGAATAACTAAAAATTAACATGTTTTGTGATTGACAATACTCAGCCAGTGTCCAAGATCTGTCTGTTGTTCAAAAATGTAGTTAATACAAGAACTGGAGGGTGGAAGACTCTCCACTGATCAACGAGGTTTGGGTTAGAGATCACTTGCCTGAACACTCACAAATCCATGGGCCCTGATGGGGTGCAACTGCAAGTGCTGAGGGAGCTGGCTGATGTTGTTGCAACACCTCTCTCCACCATTTCTGAAAAATCATGGAGAATGGGAGAGGTGCCTAAGGGCTGGAGGAAAGCCAATGTCACCTCAGTCTTCAAAAACAGCAAGAAGGAAGACCCGGGAAGTTACAGACAGGTCAGCCTCACCTCCATCCCTGGGAAGGTGATGGAACAGCTCCTTCTGGAGGCCATCTCTAGGCACATGGATGAAAAAAAAGTTATCAGGAGTAGTCAGCATTCACCAAGGGGAGATCATGCTTGACCAACCTGATATGGTGGAGTGACTAGCTGGGTAGATGAAGGGAGAGCAGTCAGTGTGGTTTACCTTGACTTCAGTAAGGTTTTTCACACTGTCTCCCATAGCATCCTCAGAGTGAAGCTCAGGAAGTGTGGGTTGGATGAGTGGACTGTGAGATGGGTGGAGAACTGGCTAAGCAACAGAGCTCAAAGGGTTGTGGCCAGCAGTGCAGAGTCCAGCTGGAGGCCTGTAGCTAGTGGTGTTCCCCAGGGATCAGTACTGGGTCCAGTTTTGTTCAACATCTTCATCAATGACCTAGACGAAGAGTTGGAAGGTACCCTCAGCAAGTTTGCTGATGATACAAAACTAGGAGGAGTGGCTGATACACCAGGAGGCTGTGCTGCCATTCAACGGGATCTGGACAGACTGGAGAGTTAGGCGGAAGGGAACCTCATGAAATTTAACAAAGAGAAGTGTAGAGTTCTGCCCCTGGGGAGGAACAACCCCATGCACCCATACAGGCTAGGGGTTGAGCTGCTGGAAAGCAGCTCCAAGGAGAAGGACCTTGGAGTCCTGGTAGACAAGAAGTTATGCATGGGACAGCAATGTACCCTGGTGGCCAGGAGGGCCAATGGTATCCCGGGGTGCATTAAAGAAGAGCGTGACCAGCAGGTCGACAGAGGTTATCCTCCCCCTCTACTCTGTGCTGGTGAGGGTTCATATGGAGTATTGCATCCAGTTCTGGGCTGCCTAGTTGAAGAGAGACAGGGAACTTTTGGAGAGAGTCCAACAGGTCTATGAGGATGATTAAGGGACTGGAACATCTCTCATATGAGGAAAGGCTGAGAGACCTGGGGCTCTTGAGTCTGGTGAAGAGAAGGCTGAGAGGGGACCTTATCAATGTCTATAAATATCTGAAGGGTGGCTGTCAGGAGGATGGAGCCAGTCTCTTTTCAGTAGTGCCCAGTGACAAGACGAGGGGCAACGGGCACAAACTGCAGCACAGGAAGTTCCAGCTCAACATGAGGAAAAACTTCTTTCCTGTGAGGGTGACGGAGCACTGCAACAGGCTGCCCAGAGAGGTTGTGGAGTCTCCTTCTCTGAAGACCTTCAAAACCTAACTGGATGTGTGACTGTGCAACCTGCCCTAGGTGATCCTGCCTTGGCAGGGGGGTAGGACCAGATGACCTTCAGAGGTCCCTTCCAACCCCTACCATTCTGTGATTCTGCGATTCGGTCATACCTTGCAGTATTCTTAGTAAAATGTTGGATGCTGGAGAGGTATGAGAGGAAACTATTGCAGGAAATAGATAGGCTTATGTGCTTTACTTAATAGCATGTTCTATTGTCACTATTGGACACAAAACTGTGTGCTAGCTGGACCACTCATCTGACTTCCTAGAGCATATCTTAATCCCTTTCTAACAGTCATTTCTATACTTTTTTCCTGAAGCACTTGGTCACATCACCTTCATTCAAGTGCTGTTTTTTAGGTGATACCTGTTGTAAAATCTTACAAAACTGATCTACCCAGCTATTACACTGTTACAGGTTTCTTCCCCATTATTTTTTTTCTGTAAAACTTAGTTAACACATAACAGCAATAATAACAAGTCTGTTGTTCTAGTATCAGGCTTGGACACATTTCTGTCCCCATATCTTCAGAGCACAGTGAAGTTCACAATTCTTTTTGTATACACAGTAAGTATGTAAACTATCATATAGCATATATCAATACAGTATGTGAAGGTCTCTAATTCAGTAACAACAGACAAGAAATCTCTTACCTCATTCATCATTTTTTCTGTTATAGCTTTGTTTTCCAATACTAATAGTATTCCTGTCCAATATTCTCTCCTTTCTCATTATACTCTTTTCTTTTCACTGTTTACACTTTCCGTTTTCCTTCTTTCTTACTCCTATTAAGTCATACCACAAGGTGAATGAAGAAGAAATACAAATTGTACTTGCTCAGCAGAGGCAATTCATGACTGAGGAATGATCTGCCATGGAGGACAAGAAGGCTCAGCTGCAGAAGGGGTTAAACTAGCTGGCAGCAGGCATGCCAGAGACAGAATTACTCCCTGTAAGGGAGTGAAGTTTCCCTTGGTGGTTAGGTAAGGATCAGCCCCGGTACTGCCTTGTAGCAGTCCTGGAATTTGGGGCACCTTTGGAACAGCAGAGCTGGTGCTGGGGGATGCATGCAAGGCCAGGCTGAGGCTCCTTATACAACACCCGCAGGATTGGTGCTGGTGTAAGTGTATATAAGGAATTGACTCATGACACATCTTTGTAGACTCCTTGTAGCAACTCATAGGACCCTGTCCAATGCTGTGTTGTTTTTTGTTTTTTGTTTTTTTTTAAGATATATTTAGACACGAATGTGTGCTTAATTTGCCTCAAGGAGTACAATAAAAGTTTGCCAACATGTATCTTTTTCTCTCTAGCTCTCTGATTCTCACATTCTCAAGCTGACCTATTCTGAACTGGGCTGCTGGAAGCAAATAATAGCTCTCCCTACAATATTTCTCAAAGCCTATGGATGTTCCAAAGTTAACTCCGTCTTTGAAAAATTTTAATATCAATCACATTCATACAAAAAAGGTTTTCAAAAGTGACATTTGAATTTTGACATACAAATTAATCTAATTTTTATTGTGCTTCAAAGCCATTCAAGTACAACTTGTTATTAGTTAGCTCACTTTGATTGTGGTTTTGTTTCTTAATTTAGGATTATTTGATAAAAATAATATGAAATTCTAAAAGGGTTGTATTAAGAACAGCTAAAAAATTTGTCATGGATTATGCCAGAATACAAATGACTCCTAAAAACATATTAACTTGTGTTGACTATGTGCTATTTTTCTTCTTTTCTTCTGTTGCAGTTATAATTCTAGAGAATATTATTATCACTGAATCTGTAGGCTATGATCCTTAGGTTTTAAAGATTCACTCTACATTACATATGTTTCCACCTATGCTTGTTCGTTCAGTAATTTTCAAACCATAAAAGAAAAGAAAACTTTGTATATAAGGATAGTGCTTTTCTCCTACAGCTGCCCAGTGGAACACTGTCATGGTTTAGCCCCAGCCGGCAAC
>NW_010525312.1:8900-17247 GCF_000687285.1 Phaethon lepturus | reverse complement strand
ATCTGCAAACTTAGAGGGAGCACTCGATCCCTCAGAGAAAGAACTCGAGTTCTTTCATGCCAGGGCAGACCTTTGCATGGCTGCACATGGTTGGTGGGCTGCTCTGTCTAAAGAGTAACTCTCTTTCCTGGATTATTTTCCATCTGAATCAGTTTTGTGGTCCAATTCATTGGGTGATTGCGTCAATTCATTGGGTGATAGCTAAAGCTAGCATGAAGTTTTTCCAGGTACAGCCTGATGTGTAGGATTGGATTTCACAAGATCTGAGCTCTTTGCCTTGCACTGACTTGCTGTTTGAGCTAGGACAGTCACACGGGCTTTGAATTCAGGCACAGCATTGGGGTGCTCCACTTTTGGGGTGTATGTCATGAAAGATGAATTGAGCATCACCATCTAGTTCCTGGTGCCCAGTTCTTCCAGAGGTCTAGCCCTGGGCACGTGCTCTGAGGTCACTTTAACCTGAGTCAGTTAGGGGCTTTGGTGACTTATGATTGTGTCTTTAACTCCTGTGTCTCTGCCTCCTAGTATAGAAGGAGAAGAGGAGTGACACTACTTTCTCACTTCTCAAGGGTGTGATTGTGGGGCATACTTCATGACCTAAAGCTTGTTCAGTTCTGCCAGCCTCACACTAAGGACTAAAATGAATTTTTTCTTCATTCCTTCCCTCAGTCCTTTTATTATGATGAAGTATAACTGATTAGGTTGTGTTAAGCCATTTACACGGATAGCAAACCTTGCAATCTTGGATTCCTTTGCTCTTGTAATATGTGTGGAAAGACATGTGCTCTGATAAGGTGTTTTGTTAAAGAGGTGTAGTGAGATCTTACCTCACTGAGGTGTGACTGTGTGCAGTGGATTACTAGTGTAATGTGAAGAGTTGCTACACATGGTTCAAACCAAACTTTGCTCTTACACTCTTCCATTGCTTGCTGTTATGTACCGTGCTGTTATCCACGAGGGTGAGATTTTTCAGCTCTTGTGAATTGGTGTTAGTGGAGCTCTGCCAGTCTGTACCTACTGAGGATCTGGGCTAGTAGGTCTCCAGACAGCACTGAGGTTTAGGGAGATACTACTTACTTGAATCTCCTGAGGTCTTTTCACCTCCTTTCCTAGGGCATCACATGCTCTTCTCGCCTCGCTTAGGTCCTTTTACCCTCCCTTAGAGATTTTCTGACACGTCTCTCAACATTTTCAGTCTGTTTCTGGAGCACCCAAAGCAGATACCTCCCTAATCTTAAGGCTCTGGTTGGGAGCAGAGAACAGCTGTTGAGTCGGTTGTTGCTTCTCAGTGAAGCCTTAAGGGACATTTTTGCACTGCTCTCTTTGCTTAATGCAGCTGTCAAGTAAGCCATGTTAGCCTGAACCATCCTAACCACGGGTGAAGCTAAAGTATGCAATAGTAGCATGTTCATATTGTCCCCTTACATCTGATACCCTCTCCCAACTGTCCTTTGTTTCTTGCTGGGTGTCCTTGCTCGAAGTGATCAGGTGCCAGAGCCAAACACTTCTCGAGTGCTGCCAAGTGCACACCTGAATCAGAGCCGTTAGCAGGCCTGTCTCTAGGTGATGCACATGTCTTCCAGGGCAGAGCATTATGGGGTTGGGGGGGAGCCCTGTGAAGTGTTAGTGCACGAGGCATTACTTGTTTCCTGCTGCACAGAAAATGGCCCAGCTGCTGATCAAGTTCCTGGAAAGAGAGCTGCAGCCGTCCTGCCAGGTGACCTGTTTGGAAAGCATCCGCATCCTGTCCCGGGACAAATACTGCCTTGACCCTTTCACCACCAAGGAAGGCGTGAAGACCCTCTCCAGGCATGCTGGCATTGATTACTCAGAGGAGCTCATCCGGGAGGTCCCAGACTTGGATGTAATCCTGGAATCCCTCAAATGTCTCTGCAACGTTGTCTTCAGCAGCCCTAGGGCACAGGAGCTGACAGCTGAAGCCCGGCTGGTAGTGGGCCTGGCCAAGCGCATCAAACTGTACAACGAGAGGAGTCTTCCTCACGAAGTGAAGTTCTTTGACCTGCGTCTCCTGTTCCTGCTGACGGCGCTGAGAGTGGACATCCGGCAGCAGCTGGCCCAAGAGCTCAGGGGTATCAGCCTGATGACAGATACCCTGGAGCTGACCCTTGGTGTAAAGTGGATGGACCCCTATGAAGTTGCCACCGAGGAGGGACTTCTCCCACCTTTGCCTCGGCAGGAGACAGAGCGAGCCATGGAGATCCTGAAAGTGCTCTTCAATATTACTTTTGATTCCAGCAAGAGGGAGGTGGATGAGGTAAGCTCCTTGGGTGTCCCACCCCACTACATTCGCATGTCTCTGGGCTGTGGGTTGACTACTGGTTTTCTCCTCCGCTTGGATTTCCTTGTATTAGATGCTGGCCCTCATGCAGCCCCCAATGCATGTAAAGGTAGCAAGAGACTTGTGTGTCTAGGCCTTCCTCCCTAGAGCGCTGCCTCTTTCCAACGCATTATTAACCCTTAAGACTTTTAGAGCATTTCAATTTAAAAGTTGGGTATTTTTCCTTCTTAATGACATGACTTGTTGCCCAAGTGGGAGAGCAGAGGCCCCAGATAACTAACTTGCTTCTGAGTGTGGCCTGGTACTCTTCCACCTTCTGGACAAGGTCAAAGGAAGGTGTGATTGAAAACATCTCTGGCTAATCCACGGGCCTGTTTTGGGGCCTCTTCCAGCCCTTGACCCAGTGTCATAGAGTGAGGGGAAAGGTATTGAGCAGCAGGAAGACTATGCATTGACCTCAGATGGAGAATGGGGAGGCTACTTCCACTTAAACAGCCTGCTGTCAGTTACCAGGCTGCTGGAGGGAGGGATGGGGCTGTGGGCTGCAGGGGCAGCAGGCTCTGCGGTGTGGAGGATCCCATTTCCTGATCAAGGTTTTCATTTTCTGTTTTGGGACCAGGAAGATGCTGCTTTGTACCGGCACTTGGGTGCCCTCCTGCGCCACTGCCTCATGATCTCTGCTGATGGAGAGGATCGGACAGAGGAGTTCCACAGGTCTTTGTTAGATAACTAGGTCGTGATCTTCACTAGAAACAGGTCTCCCCAAAGCAGATCCTGCCTGACCTTGGCTTTAACACCCTCTGCTTGTTTGGTGATTGCTAAGGTCGCTGCTGACAAGCTTGCATCTTTGGTTTGGCCTGCAGCTCCTCATGCTGCTAGAACTCTGGAGCAGCCCTGCCCCTCCTACAGTCAAATTATGTGTGCTAATGCCACAGCCTCCCGGCCTACAAGAGGAAGTGTTCTCTCCAAGCCTGCCTGACATCCAGGGCCTTATTCAGTACCCTGTGTCAGGCCTTCTCAACAGTGCCACCTGCTTCAGTGGGCAACCTGCCAGAGCAGATGTTTGGTACTTTAATTAAAGAGTCCATGGAGTGGCTGTAATTAACTGTCTGTCTCTTGAGCCATGCTGAGCGATTCCCTTTCTCACATTGCTTAGCATTATTGGCCCAGGGGTGTCAGCTTTGGGCAGGTGACACCATCTTGTCCCCAAGAAAACTATAGTCAGAGGAATCTGAAGCAATGCATTGCATTGACCATGAAGGTGAGGAGTGATGCAGCAGCAGGCCGTAGAGGAAGACCATTGACCACCCAGATTGGTCCTAACTTGGCCTCTGTGTCAAGATCCGTGGTTTCTCATTTGTCACTGAAGTCTCTTTGGACCCCCAGCAAATAGTTCAACTACCCAAAAAGCAGTTTAATTTACTTCCTTTTAGTGGTGTAAGGAGCTTGGGATGCAATCCAAAGACAACCTGGATCTCAGGGTCCTCACACTCCTGGAAGTTAGTGACAAATCTTCATTTCTGGACGGCTGAAGAACTTCTGTGAACAAAGATCCATGACTATGTGTTCACTTATCTTCTCTTTTTTTTTATATGTCTAGTCATACGGTTAACCTTTTGGGTAATCTGCCCCTGAAATGTCTGGATGTCCTCCTGACCCCAAAAGTCCGTCCAGGCTCGCTTGAGTACATGGGTGTCAACATGGATGCAGTCAGCATCCTGCTGGATTTCCTAGAGCGACGCCTTGACAGGGTAAGCTGTGAGGCTGCTGTGTGAGTTCCTCACTGCTCATTTTCACAAGTTCGCTGCCAGGCACCTTTCCTTCAGCCTGCATTCAACCTTGAAAAGCCCAGTGCCCAACCCAGTGCCCAGCCCACAGGAGCACCAGGAAGGCATGGTTAGTTTGGAGATATCCCTTTATGGAAGGGGCAGTTTTTAGCAGAGGTGAAACTGTTGTGGTTGGTAGGACTAAAACAACATCTGTCAACTGGGAAGGTGACTGTGTATTTGCTTTCTGGACTGTGGGTAGTGGGACTAGTAGATGATTAGCAGGGCGATTGAAATATTGGTGCTCCATTTCACTCAACTCGGTAGTGATCCAGTGGACAGTTTCTGGAAGCCTGAATTTGCATTATTTCCAAGCTGTCTGTGGTTTTCGGACTCTGGAGTTATTCCAAAGGGCCTCCAAATTTTACCACTGCCCTTCTCTAGTCTGGATGCCGTACACAAGTATTTCTAGCACTGCCATGCCACAGAGCAGGGCTTGGAAAACCATGCAGTTTGAGGAGTGACGAAGCACTGAGGTTCCTGTAGCAGAGGCTGGAAAGCTTCAGTGTCCATCTGTCTCCCTGATGGTCTGTACTCATGTTCTCCACCACTAGCCAGACAAGTTGAGCTGAGTGTGACTAATGTGTTGGTTGTTTTGTGGATGCTTCTGCAGGGACACAAGCTGAAGGAGAGTTTGACCCCTGTGCTGAACCTGCTGACTGAGAGTGCCCGAGTCCACCGCCAGACGAGGAAGTTCCTGAAGGCAAAGGTATGCTGTAGTTCAGCCCAAAGTTGAATGATGGAGATGAGTGATGCACTGAGGAGAGAGGAGAATAGCAAACCACCTGATTATTGCCATTCTCCAGAGAGACCTCCTCTAGCTCTCTACTAGGTTCTATATAGAGATATATGGGTTGTTGGGGCCTTTGGTACCCACAATATTTTTTTTTCCACATCTCCTACACTCTGTGGATTTATTAGTTTTAGCTGAGTTGTAAAACACACATATGTCTTGGTTCCCCGCCCCCCATCTGACCTGCCATTGCTGTTCCAGCTCCACTGATCACCCCTCACTGTGCCCTTGTAGGTGCTGCCTCCACTCCGAGACGTGAAGAATCGGCCAGAGGTGGGGAACTCTCTGCGGAACAAGCTGGTGCGTTTGATGACCCACATCGACACCGACGTGAAGCACTGCGCAGCCGAGTTCCTCTTTGTGCTCTGCAAAGAGAGCGGTGAGTTTCAGGGGCTTGTTGTGGGCTTTGGTGACAGGGAGGCCTGGTGCTTTGGCCTCTGGGCAAGCCAGAGAGCGTGGGATGGGTGACCCTCTGCAGCCAACAGGAACTTCTGTCTTCCCTTAGGCCAGACACACTGGGTAGGGGAAAGTGGGGAATATCCAAGTGCTCTGTGGGAAGGAGTTGCTGTCTCATGCCAGCAGTGAATGAAAAGCTCTGCCAGGGGACACCCAACACCCTGCAGACAACCTGGCCTGCATTCAGACCCCCACCCCGTGAGTGGTGTCCCTGCTGTTCCTGGTGCATCGTGTGGGAGCCTTGCTCCCTGTCAGAGCGCAAAGAAGCATTGGGCATTTCTGGGTCTCGATGGCCTTGCACCGATCTTGCTGTTGGGGCACACAGGAGCAGATGGGGCTGGAGAGGCAGGAGAGGAAGCACAGGGTGGTCTCTCTCCCCTTCTTCTGGCAGTGTCGCGGTTTGTGAAGTACACGGGCTACGGGAATGCAGCTGGGCTCCTGGCAGCACGAGGCCTCATGGCTGGTGGTCGGGAAGAGGGAGAGTACTCAGAAGATGAAGACACAGACACTGAGGAGTACAAAGAGGCAAAGCCCAAGTAAAGAAGTCTGCTCCCCCTCTGTAGCACCCTTTTTCCTACACCTTCTTCCCATTACTGCTCTGTCCCTTTCTTCATCTGCCTCCCTGCCATCTCCCTTGTCCTCCTCTTTCACATGCACATTTCCTTCCACATTACTGAACAGTTTCACCCTTACTTTTGTCTTGTTCCACCCTCTCTGCCTGTTCCTTGGGTGGAATGCCTCTGTAGCTGTAGCTGCTCACAGTGTGCGTGGTCACTGGTGCATATATTTGGTCCCTGCAGCTGGGCACAGGCTCTAGAGCAAGTTGGGTTCCTTCAGCTGGAGCCCATTCTGCACCAGACCTGTTCATGGTGTGCACGTGGCAGTATATCTCTCTCTAATCCGGATCTTGCACGCTTTTTTTGGCATTCACACATCTCTCCACAGTGTCAGGCTTTTACTGTGCTCTGGGATAAGGGTGGTCCTTTCTTGCAGTAGGGTTGGAAGTGCCAATTACTCCTCTCCGTTTCTAGAGCCCTGTGCTGCTGGAGTGAGCTGTTTTTTGGGGTTTGGGGTTTTTTTGGTCTTTGCCTGCTAGTGGGTGGTGGATGGAGGATGAGGGGTGTGCAGGGGCAGCTCCAGGACTGTGCCCAGCTGTGTGTCCCATACTTTCTAGCATCCTGTTCAATGTGGTTTACAGGTTGGGTTTTGTTTTTTTTTTTTCCCCACCCTGTGCTAGCTTTTAGCCTGCTGACTTAAGGAGAGGGAAGAAGTGTTGTCTGTCCTTGTGCACCTGTTTTAAAACTGCACTGTGGAATTGGCAGGATGGGGATGTTGCTCGCACCAGAGAAATAGGAAAGATTTTTAGGGGGGACAACTGTGCATAAGACAGAAAGAGGTTGGAAGCACCGCGTTGCACTGCAATAGCACTTGGGGCTAACGAGACAAGCAGCAATGACGACTAGTCTTGCTGTTGTGCTCCTGTGCTCAGTAGAAGCAAAGAAAGTTTTTAAACAGCCATTTTTTACCTCCCTCCTTTGCCTTGGCCTCATTATTATTCTTGCAGCATTAATCCTGTGACAGGACGTGTCGAGGAGAAACTACCCAACCCCATGGAAGGGATGACCGAAGAGCAGAAGGAATATGAAGCCATGAAGTTAGTCAACATGTTTGACAAATTGTCCAGGTACTAGAAAAATGTGTATATTCACATCTGCACTAGCACCTGCATGTCTGTGATTTACATTTATCTCAGACCTTTCTTTGAATGTATTCCCAAGGCCACCACTAACTGAAGGGATGTGAGTGACAGTGGGGGAGATACATGGGGAAATATTTCCTTAAGCTGGGCCCCGTTATGTGGAGAGGAAGGCACTGCAAGCCTCATACACCTCTTGGCATGATGGCATGCTGGGAAAATCCTCTATATGCCTGCACCTGCTGCCTCACCAGCTTTGGCCAGGTGCTCAGTAAGAGCAGCAGCCACTGTCCTGGCAGGGGGCTCAGGAGGAAGCGGTGTTTTGGGGACAGATAGCAGCCAGTATCACCAATCCGTTTCCCTGCAGGAGTGCCTTCTCTAGTCATCTTTCATCCATCATTAATAGGTGCCACAGAGGAACCTGGAGTCTGCCAACTGAGTTCAGACCACCCCCAAGGGTGGGAAGGAAAAGGGCAGTGCATTTAATGGACGTATTGCCATCGTGTGTTAGAGGGAGAGGAGCGCCAATGCCAGTGCTAGTTCTCCTCTGGCAATCCTGTACCACACAGAACAGGACCCTAAACTAGCCTATTCCAGGGCACCTGAGAATGGCAACACTTGTGGGTTGTGCTTCCAGCCATCACCTCACCATGCTGGAGGTTTTATGGCTAGAACTGTCCCCCACTTCTGAAAAGGGATTCTTAGTGGTGGCCTGGGGTTGTTCTGGGCTGTCTCCAGGTGGTTTCCACAAGCCCTACATTTCTGCTGTAGTACTTGTCTGTTCCCGTGTTGTCAGCTGCCAGTTTGTGTTACCTTCCCCCCTCTCCTCCCTGGTTGCAGAGAGCAAGTCATTCAGCCCATGGGCATCACGCCGAGCGGCAACCTGGCCCCCATGGAGAATGCCATCCGCGATATGGCTGAGGAGAGGTTGTCGTCCGACTCGGACCTGGGGCTGGACTGATGCAGAGCTGGGGAGCCTCCATCCACTCTCCCGCCAGAACTGGTGCTGCACCCAGAGGCTATTACTGGGCCAGGATGCGCTCCCTGTGGGATCTGGATCCAGTCTGGACACCTCACAGTCCACAACAAGGAACACCTCCTGCCTCCTTTCCAGCTCCATAACTGTGTCTCCTTCCAGAGTCTCTTCGTGGCCTGGCTCCACCTTGGTCTCTCCTGTCAGCAGCCTTGAGGATTTCATACTCCAAATTGCTTCCAGGACTTTCCAGTAGGATTTTTTTTTTTTTTTTTAAAACACATGATATTTGGGAAGAAGGGGT
>NW_010525312.1:0-8888 GCF_000687285.1 Phaethon lepturus | reverse complement strand
TGCAAAGCATCTTGTGTACGTGTGGCTGCTTGTCAGGGCGCGCATTGCTGTGCGTAGCTATGCGTTGCTGGCTCTATGTGGGGGGAGCCGCTCCCCAGGAATGCACGTGGGACTGCAAGAGAGGGGTGTGAGCGGTTACTCCCGGCAGTTCTTGGGGACCAGTGTCTGCGGGGTGTCTTGGCACAGCGCATCCATTTCATCAGCAGGTAGCCGTACGTGTGTGTGTTGTATATGGCTGCGGGCGTGACGGTGTCTGCGCAAAAACAGGAGCGTGTGGACTTACGAGTGTGCAGAGGAGAGCAGCGGTGTGTGCACTGTGGGGAGGTGAGTGAAGCCGTTGTGTGAAGCTGACAGCATTCCCATCGGCCACAGGACAGAAACGTGCAGGTGACTGCCGGGAGCGCTCTGATATTCAGTCTCTGGCAATGTGCAGCATTCCTGTACCACAGAGTTTAGGTTTTGGCATTAGCCTCTCCCCATCTCATGCTTTCCAAATGAAATGCCAAATTGTGTGCTTTGTCTGCTGCTTTCTCCTCTGCCTTGGCTTTCCTACAGGTCCACTGCTGTTTGTGCCCAGGGGCTGGTGTCAATCCTGTCCTTTGCTGTGGCTTAGATTTGTCTTTTTTCTGTTCTGTTTTTTTCTTTTTAAAGAATTGTTTTAAAGAACATCTTCCAGTTTGTCTCATGTACCAGAGCTCCAAAACATACTATCACAAGTAGGAATGCAAAAGTGATGCTAGAATAAAGAAAACCTGACAAGTGGGTGCATGGCAGTGATTCATCAAATGTGATAGCTCTGAGTAAGTAAGGAAGTATCTTTGGCTGTTTCTTACTAGCACTTGGTTCTACTCTGATCACCCTGAAATTTACAGTTTTATTAGGAAGGTAAAATTGTAACATTGAACTGAGGCTAAACCAGAACGTTTCCCTGCACCACATCCACCAAGTATAACCGAATGGAGCATCCCAAAGTTAGTGAGCATCGAAGCTTGGGGATTGCAAATCGTCTTAGCTCAACCGCTCTGGCCTCACAACACGTGGTTGGTTACAGGACTGTTCCTCATCTCCTTTACAAATGCTGCATAATAGTTGAAAATTGTGCATGCCAGCTCTGTTTTCTGCCTGTGCAATAGGGATTTGCTGCTCAGCCTTTGCAGGATGCGAGCCAGCCCCAATGGTTGTTTGTCTGTGTGAGTCTGCTGAGGTTTCTGACTCCCTGTGGGCAGCGAGTGCAGCGGGGCTGGGGCTCTGGTGGGGAGGCAGGAGAGACTGGCCGGGCTCCGCAACAGGGCACCACATCAGGCATCCAGGAAGTCTGGGTCTGGGGGAGGCTGCAGATGTGCAGCAGGGGTGAGCAGAGGGTTTGGGAGTGTTCCTGCCTATGTATTTTTAGGAGCTGGTGCTTGTTTCCTGGAGACTGTCTCTGTGGTGTAAAAAGCTGAAGCTTGCTTCATTTAGTTTAGTTCTTCAGTCATTAAGAATTGTTTCAGTAGTCGTGATTAAAGTTCTAGGCTCTCCCAAGGGTATACAATATTTATGTAAAACTGAGCCACTAAGATTCATATAGCTTCAGTGTATCACAGTTGAAGTTTTTAGGCCAATTGCATATCTCTCACTTTTTTTAAGTAACTAGCAAAAAAAACCCCACCACAGACCTATGTGAAAATGCAGACCTCAAAGCTCTCCAAAGCTTTCATAGAATCATAGAATAAACTATTCTTGGGTTGGAAGGGACCTTTAAAGGTCATCTAGTCCAACCCCCCTGCAATGGGCAGGGACACTTTTTCCATGCAAAAGGAAAAGTGGGGGATATATTTTTCATGCAGTGCTTCTGATGATGTTGTATTCTAACTTTCTGTTGTGCTTAGAACCCTGAGTTGCACCTGACAGGCCCTGCTTTGAAAAGCCCCAGTGCAGGGGCTGAACTTACTCCTTCTGGGGTAAGGGTTTATAAATGGGGTATGCGTTAAAAACATGTTGCCACCATTTTAAGCGTGAAGCAACATGCTACGAGGCTTTTGGTGCTCTGCAAAGTGAGAACAGCCCTTCTGCTTTTCCTGAGGCCACGCAAACGCTTCCATTGGGCCAGTCCCGGCTGCGAGGAGGAACACGCAGATAGATTTGAATTGTGCATTTGGATAAACAAGTCTGCAGGTCTGAATGGGAACTTGTTCAAACCTTTCTTCAAGGAAGCAGCTGGGACACCAAGCGCCGAACTCTCTGTTCCTGTAGCATTAGCAGTAGATGTGCCAGGCTTGTCTGGGGTCCCTAGAGCTAGTCTGATTTATAGCGGATGAGTATTACGTCCAAACACTTCGAATTATGTAAACAGATAGCTGTAAGACAGTGTTTTGAGGCTCTAGCTTTGCCCTGGGAAGGGCTTTTAGGCACAGAAGTCAGTAACAGTGTTCCAGTGTTAGCAAGACACAGCTGTGTGCTCACATGTTTTTATACCCTTTGCTTGGGTTTTCTGCAGTTCAGTATTAACAGTAACAAAATGGTGGCATAAAATGTTTTGCATTTTGTTGTACTTGTTTAGAGCTGGTACTGATCTGGGATTACCTCTTAGGACAGGTGCTGTGATAAACAGATGGGTCAGCCAGGGCCACCTGGGTGTGCTTTCAGTCCCCACCACCAAATTTGGGTGCTGGGCAGATGAAATTCATGCTCTGTTGCAGGGAAGAGGCTCTGCTACACCTGTGACATGCAAAGTACATCTGGTAGGGCATGTTTGAGAAAGAGCAGGACATCACTGCAGTGCTCTGATGCTGCCTCTCCCTGGGACAGCATTTACAGGGAGGAAAGGCAGTTGTGTAAAGTTAAAAAGAAAAAAAAAAAGGTAATAAAAAAGCAGGTGAAAGGATGTGTTCAAACAGTAGGGAAGGTCTGAAGTTTACAGAAAAAGCTTCAGGTGACATCGGCAAAAGAATTAGAACTCTTTTTATTATTAAATAATTAACTACACTAATTCAAAACTCTCCCAGCAGCTTGAGTTGGTGTTCCTGAACAGGAATGGGGGGCAGGCCCCCCCATGACAGCATTTCTCCCCTGATTAGCAGAGATTTCATCTGAAGAATAAACACTTAGTCTGCAGCAGCTGAAAGATCAGGACTAAGAGAAAAGTATCTGAGGAGGAGCTGGGAAAGGAGTTGGTAGATGCTCAGTCTGGTGGCGGGAGCTGGAAAACTCACTCGACTGTCTTGCCTTAAGGTCTGACCTTCATGGCATGTTCAACTCCTGCTCCTTGAAAACCAGGCTCTCTGGGAGTCTCCGAGGCTGGATGGCTCAGAAGGAGGAAGCCCCAACGGGCAAGCTGCATACCCACAGCGCATCTGACATGCTGCCGCGAGCTTACGGCCACTTACTGGTGAAGCTCTCCAGGCTGGGCATGGTCAAATGGCGTGCCAATGGGTGACAGCCAGAGCTGTGGAAGAGCAAAGTCTCTCCTAGTGGGTGCCGAAATGAGGCAAGACAAGGAAGGAACAGTGCTTGGTGGCTACATCAACTGTTCTGAAGTCTCGGGTAGGAAAGCCTTCATATGCAGAACCAGTTTGCAGCTTGGCATTTGGGCTTTGCTCCCTTCAGTGTCCCTTCGTGGGTAAGGGCCTCTCCGCTCTGCTTCCAGGCTGGCAGGACTGAGCCACAAGCATCCCCTCCTCCCCACAGTGCCAGTCCTGTGTGGATTTCCTGCTGCAGAGCCGGACGGCCTCTTCCACAGCTCCCTGCCATGATCTCTTTCTCTGCCCATGCTGGGCATGACAATGTCTCCTTTTCAAGGTGAACATCGCCCTCCAGCAGCAGGGAGCTGGCTGTCCTATTTGTCTTTTGCATCCAGCTAAAAATAGAAAGACCACACAGTGTTTGCTAGGGTGTCTCAAGCCTGCCAGCCCTGTTAGCTCAGCCAGCAATGCTTCCTGGCACCAAAATCCCAGAGTGAGGAGGAGTTTGTTTTTCATGCTTTACCACATTTACATCAGCATTATCCATCAATGATTGAGAGCAGCACAAGCGTTAAACTAAGGGCTGGCTGATCTCATACAAATGCAAAAAGGCTTGCAGTGAAAAAACAAAAACCTGACCAAAACACTAATAATTCATATTCATTCCTACCCCATAATGTGATGAAAGGAAAAACAACCTGGATGTTAAAATTGGAATCCTGAAGCCAGATTTTCTCTTGGGTCAAAGAAGTCATGTATGGGCAGTATATCTGTTAAAAATACAACTGGCTTCTTACTACATGGAGTTGGCAGAGCCCTACTACAGACAATGGAGCTGTGCCCATGTACACAAGTGGAAGAGTTGGCCCAGCCCACAAGTTACAACTTCTGCTTAAATAGAAAGTTTAAAAAGTGTTTGATGCCAAATGTGGAAAAATCTTCCCAGCAGGTCTAAAGTAATGTAGTAATTAACATTAGCACTAAACTCAAATTAATTAAGAACTTGCTCTCCTACAATTTTTCACTTTGGAAGATCTCAGAAGATTACACATGTAAGAAGAATGGCACAGGGAAATAAATGATCAACAGGGGAGAAAGTCAAGTCTTTAGTTAATAATTCAGTGCTGTCAGGTGGAGCAAGTACCCTCACCCCTGCCTCCTGCTTGCTGTTGGTCGCATGGCTGGCCCCTGCAGTATCTTCTTTGCTCTCGGAGTGCAATTAGAGACTCCTTTTTGTTACTACTATTACTTATTTCTCACAATGACCAAAAAAACCCACTAGAAATGAAGCAATTAAGTGAATGTACAGAAAGAGGAAAGCTCTGCTAAGATGATGCTTGGTTCTGCTCCTTGGTTTAGCTCAGTAATTACTTGTGTTAATGTGCCATTAACAGCATCACAGGCTCAGGTGGGGAAAACGCAGCGTAAAAGCCAACGCCTGAACAGCAGCATCAGCACCCAAACGCGTGCCCCACTGTGTGTCTGCACGCTCAGTGGAGTTTTCTAGTCTCCTTGCATGAGGGAAGCGTTGCCTGAAGAAGAGAGTGCCCATCTTTTGTGTTGCTTAAGTGCAAAGGTGAGTCCTCTGCTGACTTACAAGACTGTACTGGATTAATCTGATAGATGACAGAGGGAATTTCTGGTTGGTCACCTCCACCTCCAGGAAACTGTACCTTCATCTATAGGGCTTTCTCGGTGTGTTTGGGAACAACAACAAAAAAAAGATTAAATCAGCAGAAAGCTTTTTAGTAACTGAGTGGATCACTGCTTGAAGAAGCGCTCAAGTGCTCTCATACAACCCAAAGCCTGGCCTTTTCTGTATTCTTCCTGTCTCATCTGAGGTTGGCAGATCCGCATCATCCCCTTCTGTACCACTGAAACATTCAGCAACACAGCACTCTGCTCTGTGGCACCTTCACTGTGAAACAGCACTGAGGGTTGGTGGACTTTTAAAAATTTTTTTGCACTTTTCTGTGGTCCTTTCCTCTGAATGCAGACTGCAAGCGTGACAGTGTTTGTGGTGCAGGTCTAACCCAGCAAGCAAACCTGCTCCCCCCGGGATAACTCCAGCACAAGGAACGAAGAGGCTAAGGAAGGGAGGCGGGGCTCTAAGCCATTTCCCACCTTTTCTTTTTCCTTCTGAATTAGTGTTTGCATTTCTTCCTTCCAGTCCAGCAGCTCCACCAGCTTCTCAACCCCACTGACCACATCCCCCAGCTGGGCTACGTCATTGTAGCGTTGCTGCCAGGCGAAGGGTCCTACGAGGTCTCGGTTGATCAGGACTCGGGGAACAGAGCTGCGAACAGCCCCTGCCAGGCTGGCAAAGGGCTCCACCTGAAGGAGAGGAATCCAAAGGAGCAGAGAGAGATGGTCACACTGCTGAGCAGCGCTGTGGCCATGACTTCACTGCACACCAAGCTTGTAACTGCTGTGTTTAACAGTTCTCCCACCATGGGCTAAGCTACCCCAGTTTTGAACATGTTACGGATGTCACCGGTTACCCTGTGGCCTTTCCTCAGGTAGCTGCGAAACTCATCGCTTGCCCTGCAGGTGCCCACCTTTACCGGGAGCACACAAGGTTTTCCAAGGGTCTCCTGGAGTGCATGCATCCTATTTCTCACCCTGCCACCTCAAATTTTACTTTGATAATGCAGTTTCTCGCCTTCTCCTCTAAACCCTCTCTCTTCTACAGAGTCCCCTTGGGCCCCATTTTCCATGTGTCTTTTTCCCCTTGTGAGCAGGGGTTTCCCTTAGGCCCAGACCTCCAGGGATGTTCCGATGATGAAAAGCAGGTCTGCCATGGGGAAGTCTGTCACGTGCAGGAAGAAGCGCTGCGGGAGCTCCTCGCCAAAGAACACAATGTCAGGCTTGATGACTCCAGTACAGACCGGACAGTGAGGGACCTTGTCTGCCATGACATCCCCCTGAAGCAAGAGCACCCGACACTACTTGTTATGAGGCAGCGCATACCTGCACAAGCAGGGTCAGAACCACAACACATCCTCGCAGCAACATCCAGCCCCAAGTCTGGTCCCCTCCAATAAAACCTCTTGGCCCTGTGGGCAAAATTACAGGCCTGCAACAGCTTCCTCTCCATGCATTAATGTATGTATCAATGCCCAACTGCCACCACTCACCCTGAAGTCCTCTCCTGGGAACTTCCTTCGACAGACCGTACAAGTGGCAGTGGCAAAGGTGCCATGGGCTTCCACCAGTCTATCTGGAGGGATCCCAGCAACTGGAACACAGTGGGAGAGGACCAGCTCAGTGTGAGGTGACTGAACCAAAACTCCACATTCACTGGCCATTTCTCCAGTCCTGCTGCCTGTTCTGCTTCTCGCCCTCATGTCTTCCTGGCACTCTGCTGCTGAGAACTGGGGAAACGAAAACTCACCTCTCTCCAGCCCGTCAATATTCTGGGTATAGAGGCGCAGGAGAAGCCCTTTGTCATGCAGGAGTCTCAGGAAATAGTGGGCATAGTTGGGTCTGTAGTTGCCAGGGTAGAGCTCCTTGGCCAAAGTGAAAAAGGGCTTAGGGTTGACAAAAAAATACATCAGTTCGAAGATGGCTTCTGGGTATGGGATGTTGTACTGCTCAAGGTTACTGTAGAGGCCACTCCCCGGGGACCTGCAAAGAGAGGAGAGCAGGGCCAGGAGTCAGAATGCAAGAAGAGATGCCACCCACCACAGAGCCAGGCCAAGACACAACGGAGCGGCCAGCCAGGTCCTTGGGTTCTGGCTGCTTAGTCCTGTCCATTGTGTGTCAAGAGAGCAGCTGAAACTACCCCTGGACTGAGGAACCCGCCTTCCATCCCTGCTCTACTGCCGCCCCACCTTCTCCCGGCTGCAGAGGTGTGCCCGCAGTCAGAGGAAGGGAAGGTCCATGCTGACATGCTGTGAGGACCATGCTGTCTTCTAGCTGGAGCATCTTGAGCCTGTGCCACGGCCACATTGGCTCTTCTCTCGTGTCCAAGGTGGTGCAGTGAGTGCAGCCACAGAATTAAGCAACCATCATGAAGACCTGGGACAAGGAATGGCCCAAAGTCCGACTGGTGAGGCCAGCCTCCTTTGGCTGGAGAAGGAGGATCAGCAGGCACGGAAACTCCTGTGCCTAGTCTAGCCTGGCATAGATAAACAAAATGGAGGGGTGAGAAGAGTAGCAGGCACCAGCATTGTCTAAGCTGAAGATCTTGGCCCTCCCAGCGCTGAAAAAGGACAAACGAAACAATGGAGGCACTACCTGAAATCTGGGATGCCACTGGGTGTGCTAATCCCAGCGCCAGCCATCACCACCACTCGGCGACACTCCTTCTTCCGAATTAGCTCTGCCACATCCTGCAGGGTGAGCTTCTGCTTCCCACTGTCATCTCCCCATCTGCCCATTCCTAAAACAGCTCTGGCAGCAGCAGACAAAGAGAGGGGCCTAGTCCCTTGGATCCTGCTCAGAACAGAGAGAATGCACAGCAGGTAGCATGCCGACAGCAACGCCAGCTGAAAACTGCTCAGAGGAGAAAACCACCCCAAGAATTTTGCAGAAAGCTCTTCAATCGGCAGGACTGTGTGCTAGTACTTAACAAGGAGAAAGCTTAACCATTAGTCTAATCCATACCGCAGGAGTAGATACCTTCCATTGCACTTAGGCAAATCTAAAACTACCAAATCACTGGTAGCCCTATGAGAGGGTTTTTTGGGCAGGGGATGGACAGTAGCACTGAGATGTGAAAGTCTCATAGTCAATTTACATGGCTCTTGGGGTAAGGAGGACTTTTTTCTATGTCCCGAGTTTCAAGAAGTTTCTAACAGGGTGATGCGGTCACCCTGCAACAACACTGCCTGGGTTATCACAGACATTTTTATTTCTCTCTTTTCCCCCCAAGGGCTCTGTCTTGAGAGAGTTCCACGTGTAGATGGCAAAGCCCTAAAGGAGTCACAGGCCATCACTATGTACAGAAGGGGCAGAGAACAGTCATTATCATCTCGAGGAACCGCTTCCCCCCGCACAATTAGCGCTTGCTCGTGCAGGACATTATCAGCAGTCCAGAGAAGGCGTGGGAACGCAAAGAGCCAAGAGAGAGCTGCTGGGTCTTGGCAATCCGCAAATAGCAACTGCCGAGCCATAAGTGTCAACTGAGCCTTAGTGTGGTCGACACTGCCTTCACCAGGGCATGGCTCTGCCTTGTCACAGCAGGTTCCCGGGGAGCTAAATTCATAATCCGGCAACCACTGATATTTCTCTGGTACATCTCTCTACTCTTCGAGCTCCCAGGCCAGCTCTGGCTTAGGGAGATGGTGACCCATCTGCCTATTTAGACAGGGGAGGTGATGTCCTCCAGCCCACGCTCGCATCCTGACGGTATCGGTATCGGTTCCTTCCCCTCGGCAGCCCGGTGCAGAGGCCTGCTGGGCATCAGGCACCAGCACCGGCCGTGAGGCGGTGGGCGCGCCGAGC
>NW_010525311.1:23817-70358 GCF_000687285.1 Phaethon lepturus | reverse complement strand
AAAGCGCCACGAAAACTAGAAGCCAGACTTCTCCGTCGTGGGGGTGATAATGTCAGAGGCGAAAGCAATGCGACCTGCCGCCGCCTAATTCCCGAGGTCGTCTGTGGGCTTTAAGTACGGATTTGTTTTTTTCCTTCCTGCACCAAAGGCCTGAAGGGTATGTTTTCACTTTCAGAGATTAGAACCGAAGCAGCGCTGGCAAAGAACGGACATGCTTGTGTT
This sequence comes from Phaethon lepturus, assembly GCF_000687285.1. NCBI lineage: Eukaryota > Metazoa > Chordata > Aves > Phaethontiformes > Phaethontidae > Phaethon > Phaethon lepturus. Next base: position 70,136 of record NW_010525311.1, on the reverse strand, counting down.
GTGCTACGTTGTTTACCCGAAAAGGAGGGACTGAGACCGTGTTATTTCATCCTTGGCTTCTTCTCGGGTTATGATATAACTGTAATAAAAAAGCAAAAGCTGCGGAAAGAGCACCTGGGAACTGAGCATGGTAGGATCTTGAACAACAGTAGCCGGTATCGACGAAAAGAAGAGGGGAAGGAATGGCATCGCGAGAGAGGCTGTATGAGCTTTGGATGCTTTACTGCAGTAAGGTAGATATTTGGGGGGGGGTGTGTTTGTGTGTCTTTTTCCTCTTTTGTTCGGAAGTTAGGTATTTAAAAGATATCTAACATCTTTTAACACATTTTTTTTCTTAAAAGTTGCATAGACTTCTCTAGCTTCTGTAAGCATGTAACTGCACTTCTTAGACTATTTACAACCTAATCTCCTGATTTGCTGTTCAGGCTGGGCTTTTTTGTGTGTGAGGTCTGAATTGCACAGTGTTCACGGTTCAGCTTAAGCAGTTGTAACTATATCTTTTAACTATGTGAATGCATATGTTCACATCATTCTTTGTTTTGTGGGGGCATGGCATTAAGATGTATTGTATTCAATTAACTCACTGCTGTCTAGTATTTTGTTTTATACTTACTGTTTTCCGTGCAGCTCCAGTTTCATTTAAACTGTATTAGCTCCCAAAGAGCAGATTTATTAAGCTACTCCTGAGTCTTCCTTTGCTTGTTATAACCATAACACTTAAGTACTTCATTAATAATAATGAATTTCCTTCATCTGGCAGGAATGTTATTAAAATACTGTCATGTCTCCATTTGCATTTTGCAGTGTAAAGCAATTCATATGTTTAAAGCACAGGTCCTAATTGCCGCTGGGCATGCTGAGTACGTACACAAGTTGGATTGCAGATTATCTAAATAGATATCTGTAAAATAAGAAACATACAAAAAATAACTGTAAAGCAGGGGAAAGGACTAGCCTACTGTCATATAGAAACTCTGTGCCAAGGATGGCTTTTGGTGGCCTTATTCTCTGGTTTTGTTTTGCCTTTTTTCTTTGCAGTCTCGTGCTTTGTATGTATCACAGTTTCTTTAACTTTTCAAACCAGTAGGGCATTAAGGAAGAACAGACATTCTCTTGTTCTTCTCAGTTCATTTCTAGAGAAGGCCCATCTCAAGAGCATAGAATGTGGGATTTTAAGTACAGACCATCTTGACAACGCAAGTGCACAAAGCAGTCTTAACTGTAGCTTTTCTTAATTTTTGTGTGTGTGAGAGTTTGCAACCCTAATGCTCTTTATGTAGTTAAAAATAAAATTAGGGCAAACATAACAGCATAGTATGACTTCTTACTGCTACCATTGTGGGTGATCTGTTGGGTTGAAACATATTTGCATAGGCCTTTGCCTTTTAAACTAATGTAGTAATGTCAATGGCAGTAGGAAATGGACTAGCACTGGAGGAGATGAATGTTTTGCCAGTGAGTTCATCGATGTGAGAAGAACAAAGAAGCTTGGAACAGACTCCAAGAATCCAGGCTTTCCTCAGCTTTGGGAGACACAGGGCTGCAGAGATGAGCCAAGCTCTGAATTTCTTTGCCCAGCCAGTCTTTGTCTCTTTCCTCCCTAGCTCTTTATAAAATACTTACACCTGTCTGTCTTATACCTTCTTCCCCTTTGCTTGAACTTTTCATTTGGATTGTATGCTTTCCATTTCCTTGTTGTCGATGTCCTGGCAGAAAGTTTGCATAAAGGAGTGCTAGTTAAAATCTGTGCTTTAGACCACTTAGAGGATGTTCAGTTTCCTTACGAGAATGATGTGTACACAGCCTGTTCAGCTCTCAGGTGGTGGAGGATGGACTATTAAAAAAAAAAAATCCAGTTATATACTCAGCCTCCATGAGCTCAGTGACTTTTTTTAGCTTTTTTTCTTTCAGGCCCATATATTAAGGGGCATGGTTAGGTGGATTCATGTGTTGACAAGGACTTGTCCTTAAGTAGGAAAATAAATATTTTTTTAAAATAAGATAGCTTGTCTTCAAAAGTTGAAGGCAACTAGAGTCACTCCAAAAAAAGGAGTCCTCACTTTTTCAAAATGTGGTAGATAAACCTGATTTTTCCTTCTCTCTCTCTACTGATTCAGGTTAAAGTAGTATCTCATTCTGCTTGAGGCAGGCATCCAGCAAACCAGTGTTTCCTCTTGGGTTAATTTTGGTGGAGTTGAGAGGGACTGAAGAAGCTAGGTCTTAGGATGTAAAATGTTGTGAAGCCTTAATGTAAATTAGATTGTTCAGCCATGTATTGAAAACATCTGTGTGCTGTACTTTGTTCTCCTCAGAGCATCTACCACGATGGGAAGGTGTAGCAATAAATAATCACCAGTGACAGGATATAGTGGTTTAGGGAGAGGTCTCGTTATACCTGGGACTGCCCAGTGAAGTCTAGTGTTATATCCTGTGTTGCACTGTCATGACTTTGTTGTGGCTGACATCCTGGGAAGGAAAGCTAGGCAATTTCTCCAAACTACAAAAACCGTCGGAGAGTCACAATTGAGTAAGGTGGGAATTTGTTGTGCCACAAATCCCAAGTACATGGCTTTTGCTTTTGCAGCCTTATTAGCTAAAGAAACAGTAAAATTCAATCTCCTTTTTTGTGTGGTGCTTCAGATTGTTGCTAGTAAGTAGCCTTGTTTGTCTTGCGTTTTTTAGATAACCAGGTCCTTCGTGATAGTCTGTTAAATATAGCACCCCGTGCTGCAGCAGCAAGGCTAGCAAGGCTTTTCATGTCTGTTAAAGCGATGGATAATGTTGTGTTACCATCTTACCATCTATCCTGGGTCAGTCCTGACTCTTGTTCTTTGTGATCAGTTGACATCTCTGGCAGTGTCAGGTGTCAGTTGCAACAATTACTTTTGTGCAAAGTAACATTAGGAAGGCGTTTCTCTATTTTCATTGCCTCTTGTGCAGTTCAGCAATTGGAGATTTGGGCAGACAGCAGCATGTAACTAGGATCTCTGCAGAAGCTGTTGGATGACACCATGCATGAGGTGTTTTTTTTTTCTTTTTTTCTTTCTTCTAAGATTATGTTTGAGTGACTCCAAAAGTTAATTTTTAGTTGGTATTCAGTTGTTTTTAATCTGGTAGTTTCTAATCTAAGGTTGGGGTTTGGTTTCGGATTTTTTTTTTTGTCTGCTGCTGTTCCCCTAAAAGCTATAGTGTAGGGCAGTAGCTACAAAGCTCCAGATTATAGTCTGCTGTTTAAGATGCCCAATGAAAGTAGTAGCCACACATGATTTACGATGGTTCTGACGTTGCATGGAAGCAGTTTAAAAAATTAATTTAATTTAGTGAAGTTCAGATTTGAGTCATTGGGGTTGTATCACAATATTGCATTGTTAATAGCCTGAGTTTTTCCTGCCTTGTAGTTGTGGTGTGGTTTGTTTTTTTTTTTTTTTTTAAATAATGATGTCAAACTTTTTGCAAAGAAAGCATTGTTAAGAATGCAACTTACTGGCATGGGTTTTTTTTTATGATTTTCAGTTTCAAATGGTTTTGGTGTTTTATTTTTTTCTGTTCAGTTCTCTGGTCATGTAGAATGCTGTTAATCACTTGAATATTGATACGGGTGTAAGCTGCTGTCCTCTCATCCAAAGGTAGGAATGTATGCATTTTGAGATAACTGAATTCTGTGTAGAATATGTAACACAGGTCCTTTCTATAGAAGTCACTAGGAAAAATTTTCTCCAGTAGGCTATGTAGAGAATGGTAGTACCAAGCATGTTGATTGTCATTGCAAAGCCTTCAGTGACCTTATGTTAGTGCATATGCAGCAGATACCTGAAAGCGCTTTACTAACATAAGTGTACAGCAAGAGAAGAGCTGTATTAGGTGAACTGAAGTAGTTTGGGAAAAGGACATGCTTTCATGTGTGTTTGTGACCTTTTCATGCTCATGTGACTGAGGTAATCTATACCAGTTTTGCCTTGTAGCCTTAGACCAACATGGCTGTAATTTTACTATTGTAATATTAGTTGATTAACCTTTTCTTAGGTGTTAATTATGTATCAGTATACAAAATTAATTTCTATTTTCTAATCCTCTGAAGTAACTGTTATTGCAGATTCAGATTAAAGAGATTCAGCATCTGTAAGGTGAGACTCATTATCTGTAAGATTTTGACTATGTGTATTTCATCTCCTCCAGTTGTTCTGGTAGGTATTTCAGACTCTTAGACATAAAGCATGTCAAGATTTCTATTTTTTGTTTTACTCAGAAAGTGATCATATACCCGTTTATATGGAAAGAGATTTTTCTGTATTAAAAAAAAATCCCCAGTTGCCTTCAGGAGGGGTTTCAAAGGCATAATATCTTGTAGGTGAGATAATAGTTAGAAGGGAAAGCTCTGAGTCTGTTCCTCAGCCAGCTTCTCACTTGTGCTTCACATTTCAAAGAGGGAGCGTGCAATCTTAGTGTCATTAATATAGTAGGGACCCTGTGTGTTAGCAGTTGTAAAGCTAATCATAATGTTCTGGTCTTTACTAATGCGGATAGCTGTGACAGTCATGTCCCTTGCTGTGTTAAGAGCAGCAGACTTGTGTATAAGATGTCATCTTAAATGCGCTTTCTTATCTTGTGCTGTATTTCTCTCTCTCTCTCTCTTTTTTTTTTTTTTTTTTTACAAAATCTGATGGTATTGAGATAAATATGTTGTAGTTTTCTCTCTGGCATAGTGAGGGATATCTGTATATTATAAATATTTTCTTGTTTAGTATTGTAGCATATGAAAGTACCACATCTCTTTCTATAGGAGAGCATTTTCTAGTACTAGATATAAAAGATGTACAGAAAAAAACATTATATGTGACTATATGCATTATCCTAAAAATGTCCTAACATGGTTAAAGTCCTGTTACTTCGAGTTATTTTTTCATCATCTGGGGTCCTCATAGGCTGCCTTACAGGAATCAGAAGACTTCAATGAGAAAATAGTGGCGTTAGTCAGGAGCAGACCACTGTGATGAGTGGAGTGCTACAAACTGTGATGTGCTAGCAGTGCTAGCTTTTCTGTAATTACATGACTGTCTCAATGGTTGGAAGACCATTGCATTGCAAATACTTTGAAGCTTTAACATATAAACATGTGCGTTTAGTTGTCCTGAGTTAAACTTACATTTGTATTATGAGGACTAAACAGGTCATTTAAATTAATGTGTACTCTGTGCTGTGAGAAGAGTCTGTGAAAGAGAATAATTTCCATTCATTCCCCGTTCCCTTGTCTTAATCCTAACATGGTGTATAGAATTGAGATAAATTTGACCTTGCATTGTGAGAATAAATTTATGTGCCGTTGGATCCTTTCAAGTGTGTGCTCCTTGGAGGGAATTCTGTTAACATCAGCCACCTTGTGTTGGGCCAAAACTAACATAAAAAGAGGGTGATCTTGATAGCCAAAAAAGTTGGCTTGGAGCAAGAACATACCAGTTTTCTCACTGTGTGGTGATACAGTTTGCTAAGCTGACCTACTACTAACTGGCTGTCACTGACAAAAGGGATCCTGCCGTATTGTCAGCGTCTTTCCCCCACTGTTTTACAAAGTACTGCCTCCCAGACAATATTTTATAGTTCAGCTGAATCCCTTGGTCACCTACATCAAAACATTGGGGCATTTAATGTCGTGTTCAGCAAGTGACAGCAAATATATACCTTCTGGAGGAGTATTATGACATTATCAAGGGATGGTTCATCAGTTCATATTAAATAACATGAGTTTTTGCTTGTAAGAGGTTTTTAACCTCTGCTCCTGTATAAAATTGGAGAGTATTTGTAAATAAACTAAAAAAGTTTATGATCAGATCAACTTTGAAACATGATTATTGTAGGGCTGTGTAAAGCAGTGTGACTGAACTGAGTTTGCTCATCTAAATGATCTTGTAGTGTGTTTCTCAAAGAAATGTTGTTTTAGCAAAATTACGCTTAGTTGTAGTGAGATGCATGTAATTCAGCAAGAATATAATATTTGACCTTAAACTGTAAGCCCCGTGTGAAACACTGACCTTTGCATCCCAAATATGATCTCATCCTGACTTAGCTTGCACTTGTCTTCCTTTTTGTGCAATTGCTGATTTGCCAGTGATTCATATCACATCACTATATATAGCCTTTGTTACATTAGATAAAGAAGTATTCAGCTTACAGCTAAATGAATGCTTGAGCAAACCGAATGTTCGGTAGAAGTAGTTTTTCACAAGTCACTTGTCATGTAAATTCATGCCTCTGCTAAAACTAGTGAGTGGAGATTTATTAAACAATTGCTGTGTAAAATACATTTTCTGCAGATTGTTTTAAATACACTCGTCAGAATGCAGAGGTTTAAGTTGTAAAAGAGTGCGAACAAGTCACTTGTGGCCCTGTGTTGGTGAAAGTATCTTTGTTCTGTATTTGAGATGCTGAACTAAGAATGGATATAGATAAACAAGAACAGTTGGTCTTCAATTCTGAATTTACTGTCTGCTATTTAAAGAGATGTCTCATAGTCAAAGATCTAACATAATTCTGATACAAATACAGAACTTTTCATATCTATCTACAAGACATTAGTCTCTCAACTTAGAGTAGCCATTACCTTCCTTAATTATGGCCCAGGGTGACCTCGTGCTAATGGTTGCTCAGACACAGAACAGGGACTCTGCCACAAAGAATGCAGACTTTGGGTTGAAATGAGATAGCAGATAAATCTGCTCAGACAGAGAAGTAAGAAAACTGTAACATTTTGCAAGCTATGGAGAAATTACTTTGGTGTCTTATCATTTTATAATATATTTGGCAATACATATTTGTAGCCACTACTTTTAGATAAAGAACTGTCTGAGTTTTGTCCATGCTTTTGCTGTAAGATTCAAGGTCTTACTGGTGTCCAGCATGAGGTTGAAATTCCTACATGTCCACAGGTTTTTGGATTAGTACTTTATGTAATTAATGAGAAACATCCAGTTCTGAACATACCAACAAATGTATTTCGGATCAAGCTTTTACTGAAATGAAAGAACCAAGTGCCTCTTAAATGGAATGATTTATCACAAAGCTAGAAACAGAGGCTTCTGGTTCTGTGTGTTGATGTACTAATATAAGACTGAGTTTAACAAACACTGGGCTGTTGTGTGGTATCTGAGTTATGGCACTTTTAATTTGTTCGTCTGGCTCAGATCTGGGGGTAGCATGTGTCCTGAAAAGAATATTGCAGAATCAACTCAAATATGCAGGATGTTTGTGCCGTAATACAGAAATGGGAGGAAGGCTTTGCCAGCTGCCCACTGAACAGCATTGTAGCTTAATGCCTGAATCCAAATGTTGTCAGTAGATACTGTTAAAATATTTACAAGCTTCAGATGAGTTAAACAGCTGCCATACAAGAGAGAAGAGCTTTTTTAATTATGGAGCTGTTTTTGATGAAAGAAATATATGTAAGAAGGAAAAACTCCACCAAAACATGCACACATCTCAACAGTACAGATAAGCATCTTATTTTTTAAAAAAAGTAATTTGTTCAGATAACTTTTCCAATTTATCTTCTAGTAAATGGGAGACTGCAGTAGAGGAGGATGTGAGATACAATAGGAAATACCAAGAAATGAAAACTATGCTTGATTATTCTCACCATAAGTGCTGTTTTCTAAGTTTGACATCTCACTAAGACTTCTCCATGCATCTGCAAATCTAAACATTAGAGGTTAGATTTCTGTGCTGATAAAATATTTGCGTGTGTTGATGCTTTCTCTGGTATTTAAAGAATTAATGAGAATTTGTTTATCTGATTTATGATTGAGGATTGCATGTACCTATAGCAAACGATAGGAATTGCTGTATAAAATTAGGAATTAAATTTAACTGCAAGAATGGCTAATTATACTAGTATCTAAAAGCAGAGCATATTTTAAAATAGCGAGGATATTTAAGAGGTTAAATACCAAAGGCTATAAAGGCTTTTGAAAGCTTTGTCTAAAGGACACTTGAGAGACGCACAAACAAAACCTCAAAATAAATTCATGGTTAAATACTACTCTTGCATAGCACAAAGAGAGCATAAAATTAAAGCAGATGCTAAAACTTTAATTATCTAATAGATAGCAACTATAACGTAGAAAATACACTTTTATTTAAATAACCAGTCCAAGTGATTCTGGCTTTTAGACTGAAGTTGTGGGAGGGCAGGGATGAAGACAAATCTTTCAGGACATATTCCTGAAGTCTGAATGAAAACAGTGAATGCGCTTGCTTTTAATTATTAATATAGGGAGGATTGGTACTCTTCCTGCTGTCAATTATCATCCACCAGAATCTGCCTAAGAACCTGTAGGAGTATCCCATAAGACATTTAAAAAATAATAAGGAAGTGAAGGCAGAAGTTGAAAAGGTAGCGCTCACATTGCAAAGAAGAGTTTAGCATTAATGCTAGAAACATCTATAAAAAGCAAAGTGAAAATGAAGCTGCTTGACTCCTTTAAGATGGCAACATTGCTCTTTTAATATTAGTAATAATTTTAGGAAAACATCATACCTTCATATGGTTTACTGCCAGTTTTCACTTGGAATGTGGAAGGAGAATTTAGGAACTGAAAAAAAGTTTTACAAGCTATTGAAACTTATTATTCTAAAAGCATCATGCAAAAAGAGTAAATGTTTGGGTTCTGTGGAAGAGTGATTGAAAATGTTAACTGTCAACATATGTGGGGCCTCAACCCAGAGTTTCTGGTGACGTAATCCTCGTAAGTTTTGTAGAAAGTGGTTGTGATAGATGCAGGCTGCTTGTAAGTCACCTTACCAACTCTGTCAATGAATGCTTGGCTAATGCATTCAATTATATAAAACTTTGATTCATTTGCCAGTGATTTTGTTGAACTTCGGACTATCTGGAATAAACAATTTTCTTGACTGAAGCTTCATGGGAACTGTAGGCTAAATGGTTTAGCATGTTCTGAGAAGCAAGGAAGGAAAAGGTTTTATTTGATGTTCCTGAATTTTTTTTTTTAAATAACAATTTTGGTTAGATCTGCAGTGTTCATATGCTTTCAAGGGCAAACTTGGAATTTGGGAGAGAAAATACCATTATAAGAAGGGTAGTCCTCTAACATTTGTGGTGTATAATAATCTAAAATACAAAAAAAAGTCTCAAAAATGGCAATGTGTACAGTGGCTCAGGTATGACTCTGCATACAGGTGTTTTTTTTTCTCCACAGCATCCCACATCATTCACTATACTGGATTGGTAAAGCCCCTGGGGATGAAGCAGGGTATAGAGAACATGGGTGTTATTTGCAGAAATTTGACCTCATTATTTATCTGTGCTAATAACTAAAAAACTGTACCAGCAGAAGTGCAATGGATGCCAAACAGCAGTTGCACAAGTAACGCAAATTCTGCTATGCCGTTAGTTTTTGAGTCTTTTACTTTTTTTAAAGGGTGCTTTTGAAAAGTGGATTTGGCGTTTTTTATACCTTCAGTGTATAGTTCAGTTGCAGTACAACATTAATTTAAGGCCTGGTGAGGTTAAGAAGACAAAACCAAACTGTTAAATCCATAGCTAAAGAAATAAAAAATTGTTTTAGTTAAATTCAGTGTCAAGTAATCATGTGACACTTAGAAACAAATACAGACTTCTTTTTGATAAGCTGTACACAAGTTCTTAGCCTTTTCCTTTATCTGCTGAAAGACTTGACAGTGTTTATCTGTTGATACGGTGAAAAAAATAGGCTGATGTTTTTGCTGTTGTAGCAGCATCCTGCTTCCTTTCAGTTTGTCAAACTTTTATTGTCTCTTGCATCACACTGAAAGTTAGAAAGTTGATGGGGCAAAAGCAGACTTTGCATGTGTTGTTGCTAAAACTCAGCCCTTTTCTCATATAAAATGACGGCATAACTTAAAGTTGCAAACTAATTAGGTGTTAAACTGTAAACCTTTCCTAAGCTATAGTTTGAGTTTTCATTAAATTTAGGCTTATCTTGACACTGTAGACTTTTGACATCATGTTATTTTAGTTGCCTTTGAATTATTCAGGATGTTTCTTGTTCCCTTAGGCTTAAAGTACAGCTTCCAGCTTTTACTGCTGTTGGTTTGTAATGTCAACTTGGATGGGAAAAATGAATGTTAATAGAATGTAGTATGTCACAGTATGGTAGACTCCTGGTAAGTGCACTGTGCAGTGGACTCTATAAGGCTGAAATACTGTATGCCAGCTTGTACATGGAGCTTGCCTAGGGGTACCTTCTATTAAATGTGAAGACATTAAAATCTGAGTTCAGGTTAATTAGGTTCATCCCTTGGATGGCATCAGTCACATGGCAGTTCCAAGCTACAAGGCTCTAATGGTATTGTCATTCAAAGGAAAACCAACAAAAACTCCAAAAACAAAACCCAAAAAACCCCAAAAAAGGCAAGAGAAAGAAAAATAGAGGCTTTTCTTCTATTTTAGTAAGCAAACTTCCATTTTGTTTTTCCAGTTTTGTTGGGAATCTGAAGTAGAAAGGAAGTTAAATAACAGCTCTCAAATAATTGTCTTTTTCTTTAACCTAAGGCATTAGAGGAAGATTGCAATTATTTTTCTTGTTCTGAAAAGAGAAGAAATATATTAGCTTTGACTTCTAATGTATGTGAGCTAAATTTTGTCAAGATTGACCGCCTTAGGTTTATTTTGGTATAAATCTCCATGCTAAATGGAATTCTCTAACTTGTCCCAAAATAGTTGTTGCTGTCATGATTCACTGCAACTCCCATTTATAAAACAAAACACTCCACCTTTTTTCTTTTAATTCCAGAAATGGAACAGAATGCTTGTGTGAATTTTTCAAAAAGGAGGTTTATAATTGCTTGCCAGGAGCCTTTCTTCTTTTGGACCAACAACTGATGAAAAAAATAGTATTGTAATTAAAATGAAAAGTTTTGCCCAAAGGTAATTCTCTTGATAGTTATAATTGATTAAATTTATCAAGGCAATTTAGTCAGTTTAGAACAGTTTATCATGAAGTCTTTTATTAATTCTAACTGTATTATTGCTACTGTAACAAAGCTTTTCAGGTTTTGTTTCATCATTTTGCAGATTTGAAAGGTTCACAGAAAGCATAAACACTTTGACATATTTCGGAATAAAAGCTACTAGGACATCCTGTGCTGAAAATGTTACCTTTTATGTCTGAAAACATGAAAAGGAAAAAGCTCCCTTAAAACAAACCTTCTAATCCTCCAGTGAATAGTTTATTTCCAACAGTATTGAGAAATGTTCTACAAGTCTGCAGTCTACAAGTTACACTGATTACTTCAATTAGTTTTAAGACTATTAAGCTCACCAGTGATCTAAAGGCAGTATTATGTTTAATTTCCTCTTGTTACTTTTTGTAGGTCTAATTCAGCCTTAACACCAAGGGATTGTTACTATTTAAATAGAATGCTTGGGGATGGGGTATTAGTTACCATAATACCATTGCCAGTGAGATTTTATGGTAGTGGTTTGAAGCTGAAACCCACTTTGAAGGTTGACTGACTGCCATGCACAGTAGTCAGACTGGGCTGGCTATTTTATGACTGCATGTTAAATTTAACGGCTTCAAACAACTGTCTTGTTAAACAAGTCGGGCTTGTCTGACAGTGGGACTCTGAACTGCCCTGCAGGGAATTTTTGCCTTTAGAGCATGGAATGTGACACTGCAAATAGCCTCGGGTGGATCCAGCTTTTGTTTTTAGCAACTAATACTTCCTGAACGTAGCTATAAAAATTGTACTGAGCTTTGCCCTTCTAGTTGTGTCTGTTTGCGTGAAGCCCTGCTAGAAATGGAAGTTACTGGTAAATCTAAAAGCAACACATACAGACGTACATAAATAGTGTCGATTTGAAACCTTGGGTAAAGGTGCCTGTATTGCACAGGTGCGGGTCTAAAGACTTTCAGTAAGAGGACTTCAGTGCCAATTGTGTAAAATGTTTTAATTTAACTTAGAGTGAGCTGTAAGACTTCAGTACTACCTGGCTTGTTAGAATTTTAAAAATGTTATTACTAGTGCAAAAAATTCTTGTTGACCTTCTTGCATAGGCAAACTAGTTACTGAAAAATAATGACTGGATTAGGACATTTCTTTGTCATTCATTTCATCAGCCTTCATAAAGAGTAGAGAAAGCTATTGTAATTTCTAGATTATTTAGTATATCAAAGACAAGAGCCTGTCCCAAGTTAGTATAGATTTTTGTTATAGTTTCTTTTCACCTCATTGCCTTACAGAGTGTCATATCTGTGAGAAGGGCATTAGACTGGACCTCCTCTGTGCTGTTGGCTTTGTTTGTGGTGTTAAATGCTGAAGTTGGTGTTAGCCTTGAGAACTTGTTTCCCAGTTCCATCAAGTCTAAGGATGGCCTTGCTAGAGTCTTTTTAGAGATATATATATTATTTTTAATATAGATATATTTTAACTTTTAGTAAATATATATGTATATTTTAATATATATCTCTCAACTGTTAAAATGTTAGACTTCATGGGAAACTTGCTATATGTTTGGCAGTGTTTAGCCACAGCATTGCTATACATCCTGTAGACCAGTAGACTGGTTTTATTTAGCAACTTTTTTTCTTTCTAGCATTGTACTAACTGTGTTGGTGAAGAAAAAAACCCCAAACAAACCTCCCTTTTCTGGATGTTTTGTGGTTGGTTTTTTTGGTGTCATGTGGTTTTTGAGTTTTTGTTTCTTGGGTTGTTTTTTTAGATATCTGTTAGAAACAGTACACTGCTCAGGCCTGGAAATCTTTCTTTTTGAAGTGTGCAGAGCTGTGACAGCTGTGATTGTGCTGAGAGGGTATTATGAAAACAGAGGCCTAAAGGGTAGTGTGTTGTTTTGCTGTGGTGTTTTTGTTCTTGGTTTTTTTGTTTGTTTGTTTGTTTGTTTTTAAAGAAAACCAGAAGTATTTATGGAAGGGAAGGAACAAAGAAGTATTTTCACTTTTAGGTGCTTGGAGCTACATTTGATTTATTAGGCTTAAAATACTTCTTTATTACTGCAGGTAAATGACTGTTGCTATAGCAGTTTCACAGGCCTTCATTACAATATGTTGAGCTCAGAAGCCTAAGCTTAGGCTCTGCAGACTTGTGGCTGTCAACTAAAGGACTTTTTACTTTTTTTTTTTTCCGATTCGCACATATCCTTACAATGACACTCTTATGATAGCCTTGTTAAAACTCTGGTTGTTTTCAGTTTATCACTATGAAGAGAAATGGCTACCTTAAGTTGGATTTTAGCTTCTTGGAATTTCAAGCCACGGAGAAATTATCTTCCAGAAGCTTTAAGACATGCTTATTTAGGAATTTCTATTTATGAATTACCATTCAAATAAGATACAGAAATTTGTCTTGCACAAAAGCTAGGCAAGTTTCAGGTAAATAAATGAAATGTTTAGCCTTGTGACTTAGAAAGCTGCAAGGTTTTGAAAATCAGCATTTTCTTATCTTCTAGTGATTGGAAAGTTGTAACTGGTGAAAGGTGTTTTATTACTACATACAGCTTCCTTTTGCTTCTACTGCTGTTGTACAAATCAAAAATTTCGTTCTGCATTTCATGCTGATCTCATAGGGCATGTCTGCAGAGTGTGTGTGGTGGGGCTGGAGAAGAATAACAATCTAAAATTGGTTTATCACAGTTTGTCCTTGTGGTGTATTATCAAAATATACGTTACTTTGTAAGCTGTGCTTCAAAAGCATGGAGCATCTTCAGCCAGCACCACGGAACACAATTTGGAGCTCTTGTCTGATGTATAGCCTCCACCTACATTCTATCTGCAGAATGACAGCAAAAGGGTAATTATGAAAGTGGGGAATAAGAGAATGTATTCCATAGGTTTCACTGCTTTTAATGGTAATAAGGCTTCTGAGTATTGAATAATAAAGCAATTATTGTCTGGCTAAGTTACACTGCTGCCTTGGGAGGACTGCAGATGTAATGGAGTAGCTAACAATTTATAGTGAATCAGGTGGAGCCATTGTCGCAGTTCGGTGGTTTGTTGCTCTCTGTAGCAACACAAATCTGAAGTATTGCCAGACCCATGGGATGCAGCCCTCTGCCATGTAATAACATAGATATTTGTGAGATGGCAGCATGTGCAGGCTTGGAAAGCTGATCGGGCATTGAAGAACACAAATGTGTTCATGTTAAAATTAAGTCAATTTGTGTTCTGCTGTTCAAGTGGTTTACTGCTTCTGTCACAAGAATATAGAGGATAGTTGAAAAGGTAGGCGAGAAGAGAACTCAACAGAAATAAATTCTAAAATCCACTGAATCTAAACTTCAGATTAAATGGCAGCAACTGACCTGAGGGGAAAAAAAAGGTTCAGTTCAAGGTAAAGATGCTGGGTAGGATAATTGCAGTGTACATGGTGAACAGGAAGTAGCTGATACCCATTACTAGTGTCTGTTTTTATTATGAAATTAGAACTTCAAACCAATGTAAAAATACAGTTTTTCTGCTAAAACATGCTTCTGGTTTGGGAAAATATAAGGTGCATTTGAAACACATAGGCTGGTCTTCAGAAAGATATGTGTTTATCTATGTGTTAGGAATGGACGTTTTTGTGTACTTTGCCACAGGAAACATTTACCATTGTAAGTTTCCTTTCCTAAAACTGCTTCAGTAAAATTTTGATTTCTTGCAGCTTTAAATAGGTGACTGGTGCATGGGGTCTTCTGGGCTGATTGCTGCTAATAAAGAAAAAGGAAACCCTGGGCCAGATTCAATGTTTGAAAACTGTTTTAAACTTCTGTTTCTAATATCTTTGCAATAACTTATATGTCTTAAATTGTAGCAAAACTATGAAGTATTGGCTCACTTTTTCCTGGAATAATGTACTCCTAGTAAGTCTTCATTTTTGTTTGTTTCTGGAAAGGCGGCATACTTCTATTAGGTCATTTATAATGGTGTTTTATTTCTTAGTGTTTCTTGATGTTGCTAAGTTATCTTGTTTACTTTTTTGCCTTGATTTTTTTAGTTTTTCCCCCCATAAGTGGTGTTAAGTTAGTGCTGTTGCCTGGATGGAAGTATCTAGATATGACTCAGAATGACTCAACTATTGTGTAAGCTATTTTCTACATATCAAAATACCAGTAGCGTTACCTGGTGTTTTGATATCAAAGCTGATTATTTTAATAACTTGGAATAATATATAATTAATTGGCTGGCATGGAATTGAGGTAGAAGGGAGTTGGGTTAAATAGTGTGCTGCAGGTAAGGATCACACAGTACTGCAATTCTTGGTTTTTACCAGAATTGGGAGGAGTTTTATAGTGGCAAAGTGAATTGAGCAGTATGTGCGCTACAGGTAAGCTAAAACTTTTGGTGTTTTATAACATCTGTGCCAACTCTTGTCATCTACAGAATTGATTTTTCTTGCATATTTTGTCTGCAGTGCTCTCTCTTACTGCTAGTCTTTACTGATAGCCTTGCAAAGGCATTATAGTTGAAGGATAAGGTGGTAAGGAGGTTTAACTTAATCTTAAGCTTGAAGCTGAATTAGGCTATATCGTTAAAAAGGAGCAAGTAGACATTTAATCTAATTTTGTATTTGTCCTCCCCTTCCCTTTCTCTCATCCATAACCTTTAGCTAAAGAAACTTTTAAGTCAGATAGTGATGTTATTTGCACAGCTTTCTTCATGGTACATGTCCAAGAAAAACTTATTTTTCTTATAAAAATTTATAGTCAACAACTAGCGATGAGCCTCAACTGTGTCAACAAACGATTTTAATTTTGGAATACGCATAGAATCAATTTAGTAATTCATGTTATATTTCAAGGAGAGCTTGCTCATGCCCAGAAAATCCCAAAGCTGTTCGTTCAACAGGAAAAAAGTCAAATACGTTCAGTTTTTGCACATAGGTGGGCATTATTATTAGAGGCATGGGCACATGCATATGGCTAAGTTTCTGTTGGTTACTTCACCATGAATGCTATTGCTTTGTCCTTTGTAGCCTGAGCTATATTGTAGTTGCTAAAATTTTATCCTGGTTTTCCTCATCTTTATGTTCCTGTGAAGTAGCTTGCATGTGGCTAAAATAGCTTGCTGTGAATTGCAAGAAAGTTAAAGCTTTAATTATGTAACCATTTTTTAAAAGCCGTAATGCCTGAAGACAGCATCTTTGCTACTTCTAGCTCATACTTTTAGGGTATTAGCAAGTCTTAATTCTTGCCTACCTTTTGGTTTGATTTTTAAGGTTTTTGATCTCTGAACCTGAGAAATGTATATTCGCTACTCACCTGGTTGAGATAATCTGTAAACCCCTGTACTTAAAACTAGCAGCTTGGAAACCCTGAATTTATTCTTTAATGCAACAGCTTCCTTGATTCTGTATGTTGCAATTTCATCCTGAGGACAATTCATATGTGTGTGTTTAAGATAACCATTTCGTAGTTCAGTGCATGTTAAACGTGAGGACAAAGCTACATTACACTTACAGCACATAATACTTTTTGGACAGATTTTTAGCAGAAGAAGGGAGGGAGTGATGACTTAGAAAAGAAAACCATTGAAAGGGGAATAAAAGCAGAGATGAGGAGAAGGCAAATTATGAAGGAAGGAGATATTAGGAATGAAGTAGAAGAAGGGGAAATAAGGCAACTAAGAAAGATGAACAAGAAAGTGCAGTAAAGGCAATGGAAGCAGATAATCAGACAGGATACGTGCCTAGCTGAGGGTTTTATTTGGCACCTGTTGTTACAGTATCTGAACACGTTCCACATATAATTAATAATGACAGTGAAGTAAATTTTGTCTAGGTGTTTCTGATACTTCTTGCTCGAGTTAGGGGGGTCTTTGGGGGTACAGGGAAGGGTGAAGTCTAGAATGAGAAGGGGATTCCTGTGCTTTATAACTCCTGTACTTACTGTAGAAGGATGCTCTGAGAAGAGTTTTGCAGCGCTGCAGATTCTGGATTTCCATTTTTATTTTATTGCGTGTCATGTCTGTCGTCGTACGCCCCCACCTCCCAGGTCTTTTGTAGGTAGCTATTTTGCACTGTCAGGACTCTGTGTGTAAGTCTTTCTTGGTGACTCTTTCCTTTACATTGACATTTCTTCAGAATATTGTGTGTGTTAGAGTTATTCACAGATTGCTCCTTGGTCTTAACACTGCAGGGAAATAATCTATTATTTGGGAACCCTATGGTAATATAAAGGCAACAAGCAAAAGGGAAAAGAGAAGGATGAATAACAAAAGTTTAAACCTTTTGCAAAATCTTATAAATTATGGAGTAGACTTAGATATCATTTAAAATCTATAATACTTCAGGCAAATATTTTAAAGTTATTTTGAAAATTATGTGTAACATAGATTGTGGGACTGCATGGATGTGTATTAATGGACATGACTGTACAGTTCTTGTGGCGAAATATGTTAGCTATGTTCTGGCAGCTTGCTTTCGAAAATTAAGTGGCTTTACTTCTAAAGTGAGACTATCTCAAATGGCATATTTTGCCAGAGTTTTCCTGTGGTGGTCTAGTATCTGTCCTCTCTGCTGGCACAGTACCCAGCCCTGAGGTACTGTTGTCCATGAACAGAGTCTGTGTGCTCTTCTAAGAACAAGTAGGAAGCCTGAATTTAAATTCGATCTGTTTTATAGGTATTTAGTATACACGTCACATGAAAGTATCTTACTTTTCCCCCATCTGTAAGCCACTTGCTTTGACCTTTCAGATGGGAAACAGTGAAAGTGACAGAAGAATGTATTAGAGGTTACTCAGTTTCATTAGAGGTTAAAATGGCAGCAGCCACTGCCTCAGGCTTCTTAGGTTGCATTGATAATGACATTTCATCTTCAACCAAAAGACAGTAAACTCATATAGTGCAGTGAAGTTGAGTTTTACAGTGCTTTCACTAAAATTGTATTGTTTTCCTTGATAATCCCAGATGTGGCATTCCCACACTGTAGTGATCCAGTTCCAAAGTGGATGGAGTGGAATTTTCTGTAAGGAGAAAAAAAAAAAAAAAGTTGAAAGCCCCTTAGCATCTTTCCTCAGCTCCCCAGGGGCAGACCTTTTTCCTATGTAACTTTATATTGCAAGGTGGCTCCTTCAGAGCATATTCTTAATGTCCCTTCAATTTCTTCTGTGTTACAATATTCTGTTGTACTTTTCTTATAATGGTCTGGGGTAAATTATAAACACAGCTGTTTTTGGAAATACAAAGCTTGGACATGGTTTCAGGTTTAGGGCTACCAAACTCAGAGATGACTTGTCTGACTATTTTGGGTTTGCCAGGGTATGACCCCGAACGTGATAGCATTATAACAATGTGGCGTAAGAGAAGCCTTGTTATTACAGCAGATAGATTAGTAGAAGCCAGAAGAAATTTTACTTTTTTCTAGTGTTATCTTAGCCCTATAATTCACCTGCTACTTTTGCAAGCTTTGTTTGGCAATCCTACAGGTTCTAGTACCCATCCCTGAGGTGATCTGCTGGCCACAAACAGAGTCTGTGTGCTCTACTAAGGAATTGAAATTTAGGCTTTCTAATTGTTCTACCTGTTTTATAGATATCTAGTATACTAGTCATAGGCTCTGCCTTGTCTTTTGGAACACTTGGGCTCTAACCTGCTGCTAACTGCCATATTGATCAAAGAATGAAGCAAGAAGCAAATTATTTTGTGATTAGTATTGTTGTTGGAGTTTTTACTTAATTTTATAAGCCATAAAGAGTGTTGTGTATTAACATCTATGCTATCAAGACTAGAATATACTAGTAATTTTGTAAATCTGGGATGTAGTACTTGGAGAGTAAGTAAAGATTGTTGGTGGTGAGAGAAGCTAAAATGATTTGGTTAGCATTGGTACCAGGAGGTGGAAACACATGAACTAATGAATAGAGCAAGAATGTCACATCAGCACAACGTGGCTGAGAATTTCAAAGGGGACAGTTTTTTAATTTTAATTCTAAAAATCTGTGTATTCCCTCCTTTCTCCCAGTTGAAATGCATTAAAGAAAAGCTTTCCATTCAAGTTAGTACTTGAGTTGTTGATAGATGACCTTGAGTGCAGTATTGCTTAATGTTCTCTTTTTTTTACAGAAAGATCCAGATTACCTGAAGCTCTGGTTGGATAGTTTCGTTTCTAGCTATGAACAGTTTCTGGATGTGGACTTTGAGAAGATGCCAACTAGGTACGTAGACCTGTTCATCTCTGTTTGATATCTGAAACAGACCTGGCTGAGAGCCCAGTCTTGTTCAACGGCAATACTGCTGTTAAACAAAAGAAAGATTTCTAGTTGTTGAGTGGCACTCCCATTCTTTTGGAGGTCAAGTTGGGTTGGGAATGAGGAAACTAGGCAAATACTGGTGTTTGCATTATTTCAGGAGATGGCGTGAGTATTCACTTGTTCTGGCTCATAGAAATATAATTATTCCTTGTGCATTTTTTAAATAAGTATTCATTAAATGTTGCATATGAAATAGTATTAGTCAGTATTAGTGCTTGGTATCTGTATCAGCAGATGTAGAGAAGAGAAGAAAGATGTAGGTAAAGAGTTTTGGAATTTCAGGGGTTGCTTTAAGATTAAAGGTGAGATGAAATGCTTAATGAAAGATTTGGATATCTTAACTGAAAATATTTTAAAAATTAAAATATGCACAAATGATGATAGACTTTAAAGTGATTTCTTTGCATCTGTGAAGACTTCAGGGAAAAAGTATTGCTGATTTCACTCACGTTGCTGACCACAAGTTCTCAGTACAATCATGAGATGGTATTGTAGTCTAATTTCGGAGTTCCGTATTTAGTGTTTTGAATTTGTCTGCTGTGTTCCAAGGATTGTGTTTTCCAAGACTAACTTCACAAATGAGGAATAGAAACTCAGGCACTGGATGTTTTCTCTTGTTTTTGAGGTGTTTACAGGAACTAAGGGTTTTAAGAAAAAACAAATGTTATAGATTGAGAAATCATGAGAAGTGGTATCAGTATTATAGCTGATACTGCTACTGGTGTTTGAATGCAGAGAATGGCTCTCCTTGTATGATGGCTGCAGTCCAAGCCCTGTTGAAATTAATGGAAATTCTTTAATGGGCTTTGGATTAGATCCTATTTGAAGTGTAAGTGATAGCCTCTCCTGTTACAATGAAATGAAGAATGCTGCAACTCTATCTCAGTTGATAAAAACTGGGCTTCTTTGCTCTTTGTATTAAAATTTTCCTCATAATGCCTATATGAATGCCAAATATGTAGTACAATTGCTAATAAGCAAGATCTTCAAATTAATTCTGTGCTCTTTCAGAAGATCTGTTTTCTTTGCAGTATCAAAAATGCATCTACTGTGTTAAGTTTAAAAAAGTTTATCCTTTGACACAGGTTATCTTTAATGTACTATTTAATATTGAAATTTGAACAGTGGAAGAGAAGAATATCACGGAACTTCGGGTTTTTAAAGGTTTTTTTGGTTTATGTGTGTTCATGGTTTTTTGTTTTCTCTAGTTTTTTAACAGCAATGAAACAAAAAATAAAATGTGAAGCTTACTTGTGCAGAACAACAGCAGCCTCTTCATTGTGCTAAATGATGGTTTTGTGAGCATAAAAATAGTGGGTTTTTTCTGAGGTTAATGACAGGATTAGTGATTTAGTCTGGAAAAATAGGCCCATGTGGATTTAGACTCATTTGTGTAACAGACGTAGAGAAAACGTATCAAAACAACAGGGATGAAGGCAGATCATTCCTGTGTTTTGGTGGCTGGATTAAAAATTACACTGAGAGCACATATTAGAATTAACAAAGAATTGCAATTTCTGCTTTTATTTGCATTTATGAGATAATCAGGCATGTGAAAAGTGACATCTTTCTGGGGTTTGTCAATTTATATTCCAGGCATTTACATTGTGGAGCTGGTCTACAAAAAAGTAGGTCAGTGTCAAACTACCAAATGCTATTTTCCAGTGACTCTTCTCTTGGGGCCATAGGACCCTGCGGACTCAACTTTTTTTACTGGAGTTGCTTATTAAATAACCCATTCTGTCTTTTGGTTTTGGAAATAATATATTAAGCTAGCTAAAATGAGAAACTGAGTGGACTAACACGTTGTTTTTTTCCTTATATAAATCTTGGTATGCTTTACAGCTATATGCCTAAAAGACCTTGTGTACTGAAGGGCAAGTGCCAGGAAATAATGAGAAACTGTGTAGGGAGAAGAAAGCTTATACAGATTGCTGGACAGAACTAACCTTTTGGAAGACAAGCATGAAGTTTTCTGTCGATGTAAAACGTGTTTTTTTTAGCATCCAAGAAAACATCACTGAAGAAATGTAAGAAAAAGAAACTATCAGTGTGTTTGCTATGGTTGTTTTTTTCTTTCCTGAAAGAAGAGCTCTTAATTGGCACTACCACTTCCTAATTTAACTGAGATGAGTATTTCTTCTATAAATTAAAATATTTAATTTCCTGAAATCTGCTTTGGAAATCTGAAAGATGCTACATAGTGCAGAATTAGGAAATCTCTAAATATGGAGAACGACTGTATCAAGTGGTATGATTTGATTGTGTAAGTAGAGCTTATACAGTTATGCAGCTTATAGGCTTATACAGCTTCAGTTCTATCCCCATCTTTGTGCATGTACCCTATATTTTTAAGTGAAACGGTTCATTAATAGTGTTTTCAGTGATTTTACTGAAAACATGAGGGGATTTTACCCAAAAGGTGAAAATATCTATGCTGACAGCTTTGAGCATGGAGCACAAAACATAGTGCACCTGTCTGTTCTTTCCCTAAAACACATTTATTCATCTTGTATGTATTAACTGCGAAAAGGATAAAACCTTTATCAGCTGGTGGGAGGCTTTTCCCCCCTCATTGAAAGAGAGGAATTGTCATTTGGTTTCATTAGAAACAACAAAGCCTTCTAGGGTGTTGTCATGCTCTTTTTCTGCTTTTGGTTTGCATGATCTTGAGCAAAGCACCACAGGAACCGTACTTTCTTAACGTATTGACTTCAGGCCCACATAAAAATGATGCAGGAGTCATGATAGGAATGCTGATTACATGGTTTCATGGTTGTTGAAAAGTAAAGCCTAGTTTTCTACAGCACTTTGTTCCAAAGTGCTTACCACTGGCAGAGAAGAGGTTGAAAGTCCCAGTGTGTGAGTTTGAGCTGTAGTAGGTGAATACAATTTAGAGACTAATTTAACATCCTTTCAAACACCTGAGATGGCAGTTCCTATTGCTGCATAACCATATTAATGTAATGCAAGGAAATTCTAAATAAAAAGAACCCAAATGTGTTACGGTCTTTCTCATATTTTTGAGGTAGGGTACCAGCAGTCAAATAAGAACATCGGTTAAGGTATGATTTTTTGAGATTTATTTTTTCTCTTCCTTTTGGAGTACTTAGTTTACACAGCTAGTTTGTCAGCAAAAATTGATCCTGTATGTCCACAAATTTAACTTTTAGATTTTTCTGATAATATAGTGGTAATTTGCTCTGGGGTGAAAAGAAGTTTGATTATTTATAAATATTTATATTTATTTATATACTCTGTAGTATATTCAGTTTGAATAATCCTGATTAAGTATTTCTTGTGCCAGTCTTGCATAAGGCAGTAAATTCTGATGGGTTGTGCAATAGCACAAACAGGCAACTACTGCAGAGAAAGCGTTCTTTGGGATGTGAGGCATGAAGGGTATGCTGTTTGCTCTCTTGTAAAGCATTTTATGATCTTACTGAAAAAGACTGCTGGCCATTTTAGGGAAATTACTTCTGAATATATGATTTCAGCTGTCAAAAGTTATGGTCTTCTTAACACAGAGGCGGTGAATTATCAGATTATGAGGAGCCATGCTTAGAGTCCCAGAGGGTATGGGTCTGCTGGCATCTTGAGGGGTGAAGCTGCTATCACAGGAATTACAACTTCTTTCTTGGCAGTTGTGTTGGAAAAAAGCGGTTGCTCTTGGTTTTGTGGTTAGTGTCTCTATCAGTTTAGAGCCTAGACCCTATAAAATTTTTGTTAAAACTTTCTGAATCCCTTGAGATTCTGAATGCCAGGATGTAAAAAGCACATTGGACAACTCTGAAGAGGTGTTGTGGTTTAGCCCCAGGCGGCCACTAAGCACCACGCAGTCCCTTGCTCGCCTTCCCCTCCCACAGTGGGACGGGGGAGAGATTGGGAAAAAAAAAGCTCGTGGGTTGAGATAAAAACAGTTTAACAGGACAGCAAGAGAGAAGGAAACAAGAATGGTAACAACAATAACAATACTGACAAAGGAATGTACAAGAACAAGTGATGCCCAATACAGCAATTGCTCACCACTCAGTGATTGATAGCCCGTCCCCGAGCAGTGATTCCCGCCCCCCAGCTTACTCCAGTTTATGTACTGGGCATGATGTTACATGGTAGGGAATATCTCTTTGGCCAGCCTGGGTCAGCTGTCCTGGCTGTGTCCCCTCCCAGCTTCCCGTGCATCCCCACCCTTGCTAGCAGGCCAGCACGAGAAGCTGGACTGTCCTTGACTGCTCAGCAACAGCTCAAAACATCAGCATGTTATCAACATTTTCTCATCCCAAATCCAAAACATAGCCTCACAGTAGCTTCTGTGAAGAAAACCAACTTTATCCTGACTGAAACCAGGACAGTATCCACCCCTTATTCCATACCATTTACATCATGCTCGGGTCCAACACTTTTCAATACATTCCAATTATTCATGATTACTCTTCCTGTCTTTCAATATGTACACACAGATACCATTCCTTTAGTCCCTGGGCCATCACTCTAAAATGTCTGTGGAGTTCATTCAGTCCATGACTTTGGGTTTCATCCATCATAGCAGTCTCTCAGGGCAGGGGAGATGGTATGTGGTGTTGGATTGTTACCTGGCGCGGTGCGTGGAAGATGTCAATCTTGAGGAAACTGCTGGGCGCAAGCTGCTGAAGCCAGTTCTGGTTCCATCACTGCTGCACATCGCTCGGTTTCAGTAAAGCTCATTCCTCATCAGTCTGGGTGATTCTTACTGTAATACCATTGGTATGGTAGATAGCAACCACAGTAGTAATGACGTACCGTATTGTTTAGCAATTAACATAATAGAATTCAAATCATTGACTGTTTTCACCCAAAATCAAACCTCCTTGAGGTACACATCAGTCTTCCCTATCCTTTTGCATTACTCACCAAGTGTACCCAGGTCCCTCACAATCCCACGAATGGGGTTTGCATTTGCCTGAGGCAGGAGTAACCCAGACTGTCTTCCCCAGCATATTTTTTACGTGCACCACAGGGACTTTATCCTGTTCTACAGTACATAAAGGTTTTGATTGCGCAGGGCCGGCTCTATTAGTAGATCCCCTAGTGTTGACTAACCAGGTGGCTTTTGCTAAATGTTTATCCCAATGTTTGAATGTCCCATCACCCATTGCTCTCAGTGTAGTCTTTAACAGTCTGTTGTATTGTTCAATTTTTCCAGAAGTTGGTGCATGATAGGGGATGTGATGTACCCACTCAGTGCCATGCTCTTTGGCCCAGGTGTCTATGAGGTTGTTTCGGAAATGAGTCCTGTTGTCTGACTCAATTCTCTCGGGAGTGCCATGTCGCCATAGACTTGTTTTTCAAGGCCCAGGATAGTGTTCCAGGCAGTGGCATGGGGCACAGGGTATGTTTCCAGCCATCCGGTGGTTGCTTCCACCATGGGAAGCACATAGCGCTTGCTTTGGTGAGTTTGTGGAAGTGTGATATAGTCAATTTGCCAGGCCTCCCCATATTTATATTTCAACCAT
This sequence comes from Phaethon lepturus, assembly GCF_000687285.1. Lineage (NCBI taxonomy): Eukaryota > Metazoa > Chordata > Aves > Phaethontiformes > Phaethontidae > Phaethon > Phaethon lepturus. Next base: position 45,407 of record NW_010525311.1, on the reverse strand, counting down.
CGTCCTTCATACCAGAGGGGCTTTAACTGCTTGGCTTGTTTGATCGCAGCACACGTTTCACATTCATGGATAACCTGTGCAATAACGTTCATGGTCAAGTCCACCCCTCGATCCCGAGTCCATCAGTGTGTTGCATCTCTTCCCTGATGGCCTGAGGTGTTGTGGGCCCACAGAGCTATAAATAGTTCACCCTTATGTTGCCAGTCCAGATCTACCTGAGCCACTTCAGTCTTAGCAGCCTGATCCACCTGACGGTTGTTTTGATGTTCTTCAGTGGCCTAAATCTTGGGTATGGGTGCATCTACATGACATACTTTTATGACCCGATTCTCTAATCGGGCAGCAATATGTTGCCATAATTCAGCAGCCCAGATGGGCTTGCCTCTGCGTTGTCAATTGCTTTGCTTCCATTGCTGTAGCCACCCCTGTAGAGCATTCGCCACCATCCATGAGTCAGTATAGAGTATTGGCCATTTTTCTTGTTCAGCGATACCTAAAGCCAGCTGGATGGCTTTCACCTCTGCAAACCGACTTGATTCACCTTGTCCTTCAGCAGCTTCTGTGACTCGTCATGTAGGGCTCCATGCAGCAGCTTTCCACCTTCGAGGTTTGCCTTCAATACGAGAGGACCCATCAGTCAACAGGGCATATTGCCTTTCATTTTCTGGCAGTTTGTTATATGGTGGAGCCTCTTCAGCACGTGCCACCTCCTCTTCTGACGTTATTCCAAAACCTTTGCCTTCTGGCAAAGGAAGCTCAAGCTGGCCTATTGCCACCAGGCATTTCCTTGTGGTTCATTAGAAAGTGTGTGTGAGCCATAGGTTCAGTAACCTTTCTTATTAGAGGTCTCTTGGAACACTAAGTGAGCACATTGAAATTTATTGGTAACATGTCATTTGCATGATTTAACATTTTTGTGTGTGGTTTTTCTCTTTAGGGTGGATGACATTCCTCCAGGAATATCACTGCTTCCTGATAACATTCTTCAGGTCGTCAGGCTCCAGCTCCTACAGTGTGTCCAGAAAATGTCAGACGGACTAGAAGAGCAGCAGCAGGCTCTGTCACTTTTACTTGTGAAGTTCTTTATCATCCTGTGCAGGTATTTCTTCTGATTGTTACCTCAGCAAGGCTATTGTTTGTTTTAAAAAATCTTGATGCTGCCCATGAATACAGATTCTAATGACACATACAATGTGATTTGACACTTTCCAGTAGAAACAGAGAAATGCCATGTCTCACAATCTTTAAATAAAGGAAGTGGGAATGATAGAGAGAGGATCGAGCAAGGCAATCATCTTAACAATAATGTTTGCCATAAGAAATGGAATAGAAGGGGATTAGACACTAAATTCCTTGTAATTGCATAAGATATATCTATGGTACCTGGTATAAGAAATACTTTTAAAAGAAAAGGCACACTCTAGCAAGTGTTGGATATGAAATAACTCGAGAGCAAATTGTACAGAAGAACACTTTCACATTCTTAGCATGCTTATAATTCCATAAACAGCTTAAGAAACTGACTTATTACAGTACTAATGCAACTGGCTTCCTTCTGAAACTTATGCTTTATTTTGTAATTCTCTTGAAGCAGGTGAATAAACTGTTCTTAGGGATCTATTCATCACTATTTCTTCCGTGTTCTATTGTAAACTGCATTAAGAGAGGAAGGGAATAAAATATGATATCTCCTTTTCTGAGGAGTATTTGAAGCAGCCTTTTTTTTTTTTTTTTTGAGTCCTTTGGCTCTCCTGGAATCCTGGAATATGAAATATAAGCTGAGTAGGTGGTGGTAATGTGTTTCTGAATTGCAAACTGTTGTCAGTCTTATTTAATTGCTGAAAAGTTCTCCTTACATCATCACCTCAGTGTCTGATCTTTGTGACTTGTCCTCAAGACTGAGGAATAACATGTGCATGCCATTTCTTTGTTGTTGTTGATTTATTTATATTATAAAATACTTTATTACGTGTTTGTTTTCCTTGGGAGAATTTAAAGCTAAGAAATGCTTTAATTTATTAAAGCATATGTTTGCTAAAGTTTTAGGAAGTGTATGCACTAGTAATGTGGGACAAGTAGAAATTACTGCCTTTTGTTATCAGATGCCATTTCTGAGCTTTCTATTTAGAGTGTCCTGGGAATCTGCTTAACCTCTGAAACCCCAAATTCCAGATAGAACTGGCCTGCAGCAGAGTGACTTAGGCCTTTCTTTTCCTTCCTGTTAGAAGAAAACTTGTGAGCACTGTTACTGTGAGAGAAATAAACATTTGAGTGCAGCCTTTTGGAGAGTATTTTTGAAATACTGATACACTTTTGTATGATTATAGACAGAATGCTAAAACAAATGTTGTTTGAACTAGCCTCAAATGGTACACTCTGTGCATTTCTTTCACTTCTGTTGTCTTCATAGAAATTTGGCTAATGTGGAGGAGATTGGGATGTGTTCATACATTAACCATGTTATCACCATGACTACGTTATACATTCAACAGGTATGTGACTAACAATTCCCATCTGTTATTTTTGCCATCCGATACTTCCTGCTTCTGCTTATGCGATCTGCTTTTTCAGTAATAGTGTTTTGAACTGGCCAAAAACAACAGTTTTTCTCCAGTTTGTGGAGATCAAGATTAATTTTGAACTTCCAGAAATCTTCTGACCACAGCTTTCTCTTTTTCCTCAGTTAAAAAGCAAAACAAAAGAAAAAGAAGTGGCAGATCAGACCCCCATGGAAGAATTTGTGAGACATGCGTTGGCTTTTTGTGAAAGTCTCTACGATCCATATCGAAACTGGAGGCAGCGAATTGCAGGGTATGTGTGGACTATGACAGGATTATAAATAGTGCAGTTTATGATGACTTTAGCTAAACAATATGTAAAGTTTCTGATAGAACTACTGCTGTCTGATGTCAAACTAAAATAAAAAGTCGTTACATGTGTATTCTTCTGCTGTTGCATTTTACAACTGTTAGAAGTGATAGCCTTGAGCACTTGATACTGTGTTTTAGGTTTATTTTTTTCCCAAAGATACACTCTTCAGAGTATCATTCATGAAATAGTTTTTCTACCAAAATTAACATCATCAAGCAGGCATGCTTGAAACTGAACTTCATTGCCACCGAAGTTGTCAGAGTAATACATCCTGTTCCGTTCAGTGCAAAGCTGAGTTGTGAGGCTTTTTGAAAGGTGGGAAGTGTAGAAAGTCAGGAAATGGGCTTTCTGAAATGCTTAATATCTGTCATTCTAGGCACAGGCCCTGTTCTTTGAAATTGCTAGTGATTCACTTTATCTGCTATAACTGACTCTTCAGAGACGTCTTATAAATTTCTGAGAGGGATTTTTCATGTACAGTTCTCTCTTACTAGCCGCAAATTAATTACAATAATATTAAATATACCTGGTCTTGTACATTTAATGTATTTTTCTGCTGTGTTTACAAGGGCTGAAGTTGTTTGCTCCTTGCTGCTAATCATTCAGAGCTACTTTTCCTTTAAGTCCTCACTTTTATTTCTATTGGGACCATTTTGGCATGTGTCAAATATTGGAACTGTGCATGCAAATAACTAAAGCTGTAGAGAGTTCGTATCTCATGTTACCTAGTCTTGTAAAACCTCAGGTCCATTCTCACAGTATAGGTTCTGTAGAGGTAGCACAGCATTTGTGCTAGCTCTGTGACTTGCATTTGTGCAGTACTGTGCACACAGAGTGGGGATTGTGTAAGCTACTGGGGTTTCTTTGTAGCTCAAAACCTGCAGTATGCCGTAATACCGCATGAAGCTTTATGAGGCTGTTCTAGAAACAGAAGGTAGTATTCTCAATAACCTCTTGAATCGTTGTGCACAGAGTTTTAAGGAGCATGTAAGGATCACAATTTCTGGTATTTTTGTGCAACATGAGGATTCCCCTTTCCTAGGACAGAGCATGAATTGACACCACTTCTTACACATGGCCTGCCAGAGTACTGCTAAGCTGTTTTCAGATTCAGTGTAGGTCATGCCAGCACATCTCGTGGTATCTGAGTTAAAGTGTAAGTGCTCAAAATCAATGAATTTTTAACCAATGAAAGTGCAGAATTTGTCAATGAATCAATATAATCACACCATAGAAAAGTGTTATGCTTTCTGAAACTGGTTATAGTTTAAATATCTTTTAAAAATCACAACATATTTCCTGGCAGTCTAAAAGTTAAAACGAAATTAAATTTTAGGATGTACTGAGAGATGTTTGGTTGTAACTGACCAACATAAAGGTCCTTCCATGGCTTTCTTCTTTCAAAAACTGGCTCATTTTTCTAAACTCGTGGAACAAGGAAGCCAAAAGGAATGGGGTTGGCAGACCTGGTTGAATTAGGGCAAAATAAGTTATTGAAGATAACAGTATAGATATGTTGCATCTTTGAAGAGAAGTTTCTAAGTGTTATCAGTAGAATTATATCCCTTTAATTTGTTTCCCCCCCATAATGAATGCATAATAATGTTTTCTGCCCATTTCAAATTGCATGGTTAAGAAATTTGGCAGTCTAGCTGGTGGCTTAGTTACAGTAATGTCCTGGTTTCAGCCAGGATGGAGCTGGTTTTCTTCGCAGAGGCTGGTGCGGGACTGTGTTTTGGATTTGGGATGAGAAGCTGTTGATAGTGTGCTGATGTTTTGGGTTGCTGCTGAGCAGCCAAGGACAGTCCAGCTTCTTGTGCTGGCCTGCCAGCGAGCAGGCTGGGGGTGCACGGGGAGCTGGGAGGGGACACAGCCGGGACAGCTGACCCAGACTGGCCAAAGAGATATTCCCTACCATACGACGTCATGCCCAGTACATAAACTGGAGTTGGCCGGGGGGCGGGAATCGCTGCTCGGGGACGGGCTGTCGATCACGGGGGGGGGAGGAATTGCTGTATTGGGCATCACTTGTTCTTGTACATTCCTTTGTTGGTATTATCATTGTTGTTTCCTTCTTTTTTTTCCTGTCCTATGAAGCCCTGTTGATCGCAACCCGCCAGTTTTTTCCCAATTCTCTTCCCCGTCCCACTGCGGGAGGGGGAGTGAGCGAGCGGCTGCGCGGTGCTTAGTTGCCGGCTGGGGCTAAACCACGACAAGTAAGCAAGGACTAAGTAACAGATTGCTAGCTTCTTTTTTTAATTAAAAAACCCTAAACCATATTGTAAAAAGTTAAAGTATGTCTAGGAGCAGAACAGTAAATATGGGATTAGCTGCGATTCATTTTTTCAGGATGAAATACTATTTTACTGGTTTTTTTTGATCCTGCAGGCAAAAGATAACTCCTCATTTTTGGCAGTATTTTCTATTTTGAAGTCATAAATTAATAAGTCGTAAACAAAAATATCATACCTAATTTCTTTGATGTGTCTTTTTTAATGTAATTGCAGACGTTTCCTTAGTACAGTGGAAAAGAACAGACAGAAGTATAAACCAGCTTCCCTCACTGTTGAGTTTGTCCCTTTCTTTTACCGTGAGTATTATCAAGAGCATGTTTAAAAGTAGTCATCTTTGGCGGAGTGATCTTAGTGATTCCAAGTTCCTTTCCTCTAAGAATGCCTGATAAATATAAAAGCACCATACTTTCTTCCTGAGGCTGAATGAAGTGGGTTGCTCTGTTTGCTTGTTTTTTGCTCTGAGCATCACTATCTTGCCATTCCTACTCATCTTTTAAAGCCTGGGTTTTTTCAGACTTCCATTCAGTGCCTAATGTGGTTTAATAGGGTTGGTTCTGTGAATTGCCAACTTTCCCATTTACTAGGGTACATACAGTGATTGCACATAAGATCCCTGTAGCAACTGTAATGATAACTCCTATGGAAAAATAATTTTAGGAAAGTGTTCATGCATTTTTGTCTTTTAATATGATTTAACAGCTAGAAAGAAGGAAACTCTGTGCCATCTGACTGGCAAATGCGCCTTGGACTGCAGTTTGGGAAACTGCTCTGTTTCATCTCTGGTTAAGTCATTAAATATCATTATGACTACTTTGGAATTCATGTGTTCTTACTATTGCAGTTTGGCTGTGTGGAAAAGGAGGACTTACGTGGCCATGTTCTGTACTTAAGTCTTGGGAAGGTGGGATGCCCAGCTAGTTTGCCAGTTTAGCACACCAAAGTGCTAGTGCCAACAGAATTGAAGCAGCTAGTGCCAACAGAATTGTAGCAGCAGAAATGTTATGGACCGATGGGGATATGAGTGAAATCATCCCTTTTTGCACCTGTTAACTCAGCTTTAATGAAAAGTAATAAACGGAAGGTTCTATTCCTAGAGTGATAGCATTTATGAATTTGGTTTCTTTAGGTTTGAGTCACATACTCGTCTGTTCCTTGAGATTCCCTCTCTGTGTACATAAAATAGGCTATTTGCCAAAAAAATCAAAGAACTGATGCCAGTAAAATGCCATTATCTTTGTGCCAGAGCGCTGGAAGCCCACTCTAAAGGCTGCTACTGAGGAGTGTCATCTGCAGGTTCTCTCCTTCCCATTCAGCGCATTGCATTCTAATTCCTCCTAAATCCTTTAAATATTATATACTGTGACTGAGCTACAAGTGTACTAATTAGCTGGCAGATACTCATCTGCTGGTTGGCCAACTGTCAGGAAAGAGAGAACAAAAAATTGCTCAGCGTGTGCTTTAGACATTCAGCTATGGCAGCACTAATTTGATGCTTTTTTTGGTCTACCCAGCCTAATGATTTAGTCACAATCTACTAGGTACTGCTCTTTTGAATTTGTCTGAGGTTCCCCAAAAGATTCAGAGGCTATAAGTCAAGGGGGTGGTGGGACTAGCAGTCTAACAGTGTGAATATCTAAGCTTTGTTTCCTTTGAAGACCAGATTTAAAAAATAACTGTGCAATTTTCTTTTAAAACAGGCTCACACATTCAGTATATAGTCAGAAATCTTACTTGCCAATACTTGGTAATTTTCTTAAAGGTGTTAATATTATTTTAATGAATATAAAATTCTTGCATTTTCAGTTTCTATTGCTTGCTTAAAATCTCAGTTTTTACAAACCTAAGCCATTATCTGTTCTGTGTCAAAGTTATTGGAAGTTTTATGATGGTTAATTCCAAATAAAATAACCCTTTGTAGTTTGTTGCAGCTGCTCTGAGTCTAAGGTTATTGCTATAGAAACAATATCCAGGTTATATCTATTGCTAAGAAGAGATCATGAGGCTGTTTATAACTAGTTTATATCAGATATGGCATGAGAAGAGATGCAGTATAATTGTCTTTACAGAGACTACTGCTTAGAAAGGTTACAGACCTGCACAGACTTCCCTGGGAAGTTTGGCTTAAACAGAGCAAGCTCAGGGACTGTTTCTCTGAGCTACCTGCACTGCATATGGCATTAGACTTCTCTGTGCCAAAATTGCTCTAATCTTTGTCATGCTTGCTAACTGTTTGCCTGTTAGCACGTCCTTCTATTTCCCATTAGTATGGACAAAATGGGCTCATTTTACATGATGGATCAGATAAACAGTTGTATGTCTATAGTTCTGTCAGCCTACATGAAAAGCTTTATGGAAGCTGAAGGTTTGGGCCTGTGAATTCCTGATAAATGTGATCTTGTCATGTTACTTTGATAATGTTGGAATTAATGCGTTTGTGTCTGATTTATGTAAAAGACAGTGGAGATTATATAGTTGAAATTCTTTTAACATTTGCATGATGACAGGGAGTAGAGGAGCTTTTCTTATTACTTCATTAGTTGGTGGGTTTTTTGAGAGGAAAAACTTTGTATAACTTGTTTGACCAAAGTAAGGAATATTTCTCCTTTTTATTTACTCCAATCAGAATGCTTTCAAGAAAGTGAACATCTCAAAGAAAGCCTAAAATGTTGCCTGCTACATCTCTTTGGAGCTATTGTGGCTGGTGGTCAGGTAAGGATGCTCTAAACTCTTCAGCTGCTGAAGCCTCCAAATGCCTGTTCATTGTTTAAGGCTTATAGATACACCATAACCCATAAATGAGAAGAATTTATTATTGACTATGAATTGTTTGTTTGTCTTATAAAGTTTGGGGTCAAAAGCTAGGTCCTGCTTTCAAATCGCAGTAGAAGTTTGCTGTCTTCAGTAAGTACATATTCATATGAACTTACTGTAATATTTTTGTGTCATACAGAAAAAATGTGGGTACCTAGATTAGAAGTTTCCACCTGCCAAGATGGAAGTTTTGTATTAACACATGAAATTCATCTAGCTTGCTTCCCAGTGTTGGAAGTAAAACGTTTTAGTAAGAGGCACAAGGCCTTTAAATAGCTGGGAAGCTATTTAAAATCTTTGAAAGAACGTGAAGAAAAGAGGATGTTGATCATCAGCAAAGTCAATATCCACTCTCTTGGCTGACTTCTGTAATGTGCTATTTAGTCTGGTCACAAGCAAACGTTACTTCTGATGATCTAGAAGAGAAAGCATTTTTAAATGTTGTCAGGGAGCAGCAAAGCTAGACAGTGCTCTACCAGGGAAGGCAAGCTGAGACTGAGCATGATGACCAGGCAGGCAGAGGCAGTTGACCTCACTGGCAAAAGGTGAAGTCTCACTCACTATGCCTGAACAAGGTGATGAGAGTGGGTCTGGTGGTAGTAACCAGGATCAGGCAGCCCAGATCACCAGACAAGTCTGTAGTGATGAAGCCTGAGATCAAGCCAGGAAGTCTGGTCAGCACATCAGGGTGGGGATTTGGTCTAGTGATGGTAACTAAGGTCAGTCAAGAGGCTGGTGGTTGCCAGGCACATCCATAGTGATGTGGCAAGTCTAAGGTCAAGCCGGGCCGTCAAGTCTGTGGGTCAGGTTCAAGACAGTAAATGGCCAGGCATGGACATGGCTGCAGTATAGCTCAGGCAGGTAAAAGGTTGAGAGCTGCAGCTTGAATGCAGCTCCCTAGAGAAGGCAGGAAGTCCTTGACAAGGCTTGTCAAAGCTTCTATGAGGCTGGGCTCATAAGCCTATGCAATCAGACCTCCTGGAAGAGAGGTGAGGGAAATGCACTCAGGGTGCAGACAAATGTTTGCTAATTACTGTGTTCTTTTCAAAAATTTTATAGTATGAATCTTGTGATCTAAAATGAAAATTCAAGTGAAGGTTTACCTAGAATTAGCAGTTTATCAAGGCTACCTTATAAGAATTTTGTAACATTATATGTTATATCAATGCACATATATGCATTTAAATTAGATTTCCTTTTCCCTGTAAGCATTCTCTTTGGAAAAGAAAGCCTAGATAAGTGAACAAGGTGGCATGCATTTCATCTGTAGCCATCAATATAATCCAAGTAGAATGTTTCATATTTATTTAACAATTACAGGGCATTAACAGACATAATAATGCATATTGCATGATTTGGATAAGTCAGATAAAAACTGCTGGTTTGAAGAGGTTTGATTTTATTCATATATTTATTTATTTGTTGTTATTTTTTCCTTAATCACTTCTTCCCCCGTGGGTTTCAGAGGAATGCTCTTCAGGCAGTATCTCCTGCCACAATGGAAGTCTTGATGCGAGTTTTAGCAGACTGTGACAACTGGGATGACAGGAACCCCGAGGAAGTGAGCAGGAAGGCAGAGCTGACTCTGAAGTGCCTGACAGAAGTTGTCCATATCCTTCTAACCAGCAGTTCTGACCAGCGGCAAGTGGAGACGAGTACAATATTGGAGAACTATTTCAAGTTGCTTAATTCAGACCATTCAGCTTTACCTAATCCAAGGCGATGCAGGCAGTGGGAGAGCAGGTTCATAGCACTACAGATCCAAATGCTGAGTGAGTACCCAATTGTGCAGTTCCTTTAAATATCTCTTGATAATAGCGCCAAAGCAAGTAATGGTTGAACCATGATAGTAATATAACTGAATGTTCTACCAAAAAAGTTCACTTGGCCAAGCAATTGAAAAATTTCAAGCATTTCTTCATTGACATTACTCTAAATGCAATCTCGTTTAATCATTCACTACAAAAGAAACGGAAGAAACCATATCTGATTGCTACCATTTAATCAGAGTGTCAAGGTTCACAGACTGCCAGTCTCTGTCCAAAAAAAAAAAAAAAACCCAAACCAAAAACCAACCAAGCAACCAACCACAAAAACAAAACAAAAAAAACCCCAAAACAAAGCCAAACACTTTTGCAGCTGACACTCATCAGCACCTTAATAATTGCAGAGTAAGATGGGTCTGTAGTAAAATACCCGTATGTTGGCTGTTTTGTGATATTTTCAGATAGCATTATTGTAAACATTGACCAAAGGTGATGGACTGAAACAGGTTTAAGTCACTGGATAAGAATTCAGGTTTTGGAGTGTTTTTGCATTTTGTTCAGAGTGGGAAATACAAATAAAGGTGTTTCTTTTCCCAAACTTCCAATAAAACTGAGGGATAGTACTGAGGTGATGAAGAATGCTTACAGTAGAAGACTGCTGTGGAATGCAGAGTAATTGCTTGATGAGGAAGCAAGTGTTTGTGTGCTCTAAATAAAAGGCATGATGCTTATGTACTCACAAATGGCAATGACTTAGAGCCCAAAAGCAATCAAAGATCTTTGGTAGCTGAATTTTCTCCAGATACAGTGGGTTACGTGATAATTTTTACAACATCAGAATGTTTAGCTTTAGGCCTAGTGCTTTGTGCTTAAAACACACATCATTCTTGACCGAAGAATTCACAGCATATAGTTTGTTGTATAATTTTTTACCCATGTTTATTATGTAATGTTCTGCACAAAAAAAATGCTTGATGGATTTGGGAAGTGTTTTGTCTTTGATGCCAGTTCTGTTTTAATTTTATAGATACCATCACAGCCATGTTAGACTGCACAGATAGGCCTGTTCTGCAGGCAATTTTCCTTAACAGTAACTGCTTTGAACATCTCATTCGACTGTTGCAGAACTGCAAGGTAAATTTTCCCTTATCAGCATACTTCTAACAAAACCTGTCTTGTAATATTGCAAGAACATTAATTACCTTTATATCATCCTTTTGAATTAGATGCAATTTTATAGTGTCTACATACCAAAAGTAAAACTTTGGACCGGTTAGAGCTACTAATGCCATGAACGATCTGAAAGACCCAAGTTGCTCTAAAATCTTTTTTATTCCTAATGAGGTAGAGGTGTTTCTTGTCTGTTTTGTGGTTAAAGCAGTGAATGCTTATTTTGAGTCCTAAGCAAAATACTTTTACAGACTCTACTTGGTCTCTAAAATCTGCTAAGTTTGTTACTGGAATCAATTCCTGCCCCCTTTTTGGGTTTTTTTGGGGGTGGGCGCGTGGGGGTGGGTGTGGTTTATGTTCTGTCACTGGATTACTAGGAAGTCACTTACAACTGCTGCCAGATGGAGGTCTGAATTCTAATTTCAGAGGCGTATTTTTCCATCTAACGAAACCTTGCTGGTGTGCCTTTGTAAGTGTTGAAAAATATTTGAATCTCTTGTAGCTGACATGTAACAGCTTGAGCTCATGTTTTAAATGTTGATTGTTCTCCTTCTACATAGGATTTAGAGTTTACATAGATGTTGTGTTTTCATCTCAATCGTAGATAGTCATAATTTGCAAACTAGGGTCTTCCATTAATTGCTTTGTAGATTTCTTTCTTCCCCTGTGGAAAAGAACATAGATATGATGTAACTCTGTGGAATATTTTATTTTTATTTTTGTGATGTGTTGGTGGCATAGGTATTTTGAGTTCTTTTAATGCTAGATAATTTAGTGCTGGCTACAGTATGCGATTTGATTCAAATCCATTTAGATTTTGGATTAGAACATATTTCAGTGCAGTGATATATTAAAAATAAACGTGTTTGGATTACGTCTTAACTGTAGTTGTAATCAGTGGCTTAATGCCAACTGACTTGAAGTGTTTTGAATAGTGTTGGTAGTTTTTTATCTCCTGAAAAGACATTGTTTGACCTTTCTATTTTCCTCCTCTGGGAATCTGTGCTTATTCTTGTACTGACCTTGTAGTCTTAAGAAATTTCTGTTTTAGTTTCTTCTCAAATCATCAAGCAGTGTAATGTTTACCTGTTCATAGAGACTCTAGTTATGTCCCTGCTCTCATATAAACAAGTGGTAGAATTTAAGAAAGCAGGAACAGCTACTCTACTTCTGCAGCTTGCTCCTTTTACTTTTATTTTTATTCTGCCTATATGTGTGTCATAAGATATGCTCTTTTGAGGTGTTTTTCCTGTGATACAGTCTCACATATTACTATGATTGATTTGATATCGATGCTGCCAGTATGCTACATAGTGGTTTTTTAGCCTTTCAGAGTCAAAATACCCCCAAGAATGAGAAGCAGGGAGAGGGTGGAGGCTGGGAAGGTGTTGTATATTTGTATTTTCCAATATACTGTCTCTCCGTTCTTTTTCAAAGCCAAATAGCAATGATGAATTTAGCTGTGGAATGAGTATTTCTCTATTAACTGAGAGGTGGAGACCTTATTTCTAGACGTTTTTTCTTTACCTATGAAAATCTTGCTGCTGGATTCACCAGCAAGCTGTGTAAAGCATAGTTCTGCAGCTCTGCAGACACCAGCAGAGTCCAGACACGTACCTGAAACGCAGGAAGCTATTGTATCTTTAGCAAATTTGAAGTGCAGGAAGTTTCCATGGAAAGAAGGGGTGAAGAAAATTCATACCACTATTTCTCCTGTAGGTATCCCAAAGAACTTGGGGTATTCAAGGCCATACTTTTAGTCATACTTCTTAGTCATTTGCAGTCCAACAGTCTTCTAAAATTTAATTTATTTTTTTTTTTAATATTTACTGGTTTTAAGCCTTATGGGCAAACTGTCTTCCCCTAACTATGCTCTAGGGTTGGACATCTGCACAAAAGCTAGAAGTATCAGGAGGTGCTTACCCTATACGGAGAATCGTTTAAAAAGCTGCTTTGCTGGTCCTGAATCTTTTCTCATCTATTTAAACTCTCTTAGAGGTCAGACTTTGAGCAAAGCACAATGACATTTGGCAGTATGCCTGGTTAAAAAAAATATTATTTTCTGAACAGCTTTTAAATAGAAGAATTACAACCATATGGACTTCATAATAAAAATATGTTTTTCGCTTTTACATTGTATTCTCAGAATTGAAGTAACCCATATGAAAAATTTGGCTTTTTTTTTCTTGCATCTCTCCATTTTTAATTCTGTATTCTTTTTATTTCCACTTGTTAATGTTATAACCCTCTGAGGCATATTATAGTTATTCTGCAGTGTTACATTCTCTTGACTGTCATATACCTTTCAAAATTACTTGTGTTTCTAACTATGTGCTTTTACACCTGTGTAAGTCAAAGTAATATCGTGTTTTCCTTCTGTTTGCCCTATGGAAGTTGATTTCTCAGGTTGTTCCTCTTCAGAGAGACTGCCTAGCAGATAATGGAACGAAATGTATGAGGGGAAAAAAAAAAGGGACAAATTGGGGATCTTTTTTAAACGCCTCAACAGAATCCAAAACCAGAAGAAGATAAATTTTAGTTCTGAGTAGGTTACAGCTAAACTTTGCACACAAAGTGACTGCAATCGATTATGAAGATATTTTGATGAGCTTTAAACTTGCAAATTCAAGGACTGACTGGGAATCCAGCTACCACACACAGAGCAGTTACTTAGGTGAAGGTGCAGTATAGGCCTATGCTTGATGTAAAGCTGTTTACAACCTCATTCTTAGGATCATGGCAGAGATATTTTACACTTCCTCCTCTCCTAAAGGCTACGTGCCCCAGAAATCTGCTGTTGTTGCTGTTTGAAGATTAAAGTATTCTGTCTAGGTATCTTCAGGTTTCACCTAGGATGAAACATAAGTAGAAAATAGTGAAACATCTGTAACTGTTTCTTTGCTAATGTCCTACTGTTGTCTTTACTACTTATAAGTAAATTTTTGAGAACCTCCTGTCATTGCATATTGTAAATGAAATCATAGTTGCTCAGCCAGTGACCGGTGCAAATTCCAGATAGATCTGTTTCCTTGTCTGAGCAATTACATATTTTCATTTAATTCTGGGGGGGTGGAAAAAGCAATTACTATTTAGCAAAAATATAATGTAATTTTCAGTATTGTAGGAATTAACAGAAGACTAATATTGATGGAGAATTGTGTCTCACCAGTGTGAGAACTTTTTCTTTTTTGTATGTGAAATACAAATCCAATGCAGCCTCCACAGGTTTGGCTGTAGGTAACTGTTTAATGCAATCATTTCCATTATTCTTGTCTCTGTTTCTAACAGCTATTTTTAAATGCTAACAATAAAGTGGCAGACAAGCGTGAGAAAGACCTTACGAACAAATTACTGACAGAAATGAATGAGGACCAGGTACCTACCTAACCTGTATTTTGCTTCAGTTGAAGTCAAGACACAATCACAGGAAAATTGATTCCTGTGCTTCACCTTAACCACCCTCTTTAACCCTTCTGCAGCAAGATGATACAGCTGCACACATCACTATTTCCTGACTCTGGAAAACAATTTTTCTGAATAACAGGCTGAATTCAACCTCAGTTTTATTCATCCGCTTCAAATTGCAGATATTTGCAATAGATTGAGCCTCAGTTATGCTTCTTTTGAGGAAAAGGTGAAGTACATGAATGGAATCGAAATAAATTCTATCAACCTGGTGGTGATTTTTTTTCCCCTCCCTTTCCTCTTTTTTGCTTCCTTGTCTGAGCACTGCGGTGTTTCGGATTCTGGGGCCTTGTTTGTGAATCTCAATGGTTGTATTTGATGTCCTGATTCCTTGCTTGTCATCAAGAACAGATGTTCACAAAACAATGGACAGGCTGAATCAGGGAGGTAGGAATAGCCTGTTGCTTTAATTTTCTCAAAATATTGTGGAAAGATTCAAATGCAAATAGTTGTGGTATTAATTTTATAGTAGAAATATTTCTTCTGATTAAAAAATGTAATGAAATGCTAAATACAAGGCATGATAATCCGTAACTTGTGGTTCTAGCTAATAGCTTTGGCTTTTTTAGAAACTCAGTGCAACACTAACCACATGTAAACGTTTCTTCACATCTAATAGAGTCTTCTGATACTTGACATTTCATTTTCAAAATATGTCTGATACGCATACAGTATTTCAGAGATGACGAGACAGAGTACGTACGTTTGCACATTTTTGCTAACTAGGTTTGCTGGTGGATGTGAAATAGTACTCCAACATTTTTGTCCTTAAAACTACCATAGAACTATCAATCTAAACAAGAATTATAGGGGGGGGAAAAAATCAAGTGATGACTTAAAGTGGAAAAAGAGATGTTGATGAATGCGATGAGGCTATGTGTGAGGCAGCCACCTTAATGTGCTGGTGTGACTTACCTCTTACAATTTGTGTGTGTGTATTGCATTGGCATGTAGAGACTTAGATGGAGAAGAAAACACTTTGTATGAACTGCAGGTGCCTGTTTGTCCAGCAGTGCGCGCGCACACACACACACACACACACTGCAAGAGGTTTCCTAATTTGTTTTCCTCCCTCCCTCTTGAGGTTGTCCATTAGCCGCATGAGGAAAACCTGTTTGTTGATCAGAATATTTGAAGTGCAATGTGTGTTGTGAATGCTTCTCTCCTCTTGAAGTATGTGGCTGTTTGTCTACTGTTATATAATTCCTTCTAAGCCATGGGGTTATGAAATCTTGGCTGGTGGGGAGGTGATTTTTGAAGCATGTTAGCAAACTCTTTGTTTCCCTCCTGACAGGAGAGGACAGTATAGATTTTGGAGCTGAACTGTCATTGCACATTTGTATATAACTTTTGTACCTGCTACTTTCAGGTGTTTCAGGGACACCTAGACTGCTTGGCAGTATCAACCATTCAAGCCCTCACAGCAGTAATGCACAAGTCTCCAGCTGCTAAGGTAACAGTATATATGCAGAGGTCTGTTTGCAGTAGGCTTCTTGATCTTGTTTCCAGTTAGTGTTTTTTTAATCACGGTATCTTCATGCATCTTGCTAATGAAGATGAGCACATTGTGGTCACACATTCCTGTCGGATAGGAATAGCTGATTAGCATCCCTTACCCCTTTATAAGTGTCTAATGGCTGGACACTGAGCCATGTTTTCATCAAAACTGGAAGATCGGAGTGTTAATGGCTGTTGGAACCTTTGTAAAGTAAGTACATTGTTACTTGTCCCATGAATATGTGGGGCAGAAATAATAAATATTTGCAGGAATTTTCAGGCAGGAGTTCGTGTTGTGGTTTTATCATGGCTTAACCATCCTTTTTACCTTAATCGTAACGGTTTGTTCAGATGGTGGTCTTGCTGTTCCCCTGCCCTTCCTTTGTAGTTATTCTTGTAGTTTGGTAAATGGATAGGTTGTGGTTAGTTTGTGAATCTGACTGGAAGCTAAGCCCACAGAAAAATCATGTATTTATTCTTAGATTGCTGAGTTCATTAGATTCACCCCGTGGTTGAATGACTCCCTAGTCTTGGCGCGGGAAAGGGATGTGGCTGCACGGTGGGGGCTGAAGGAAGAGAGAGTGTCATATGATTTGGTTGCTACTTGTGGTACAGTCTGAGTGAGAAATGACAGGGTCAGTTATGCTTCTTCAGTGCATTACTCAGTGCTTATTTTTCCACTGACTCTGGAAAGCCTGGGAAGAATTCTGTGTTGGAGGTAGGGACTGGCTGTGATTCACAAAGGGTCAGTAAAGTTTTCAATTTTACTTCCACTGAAACATTTTTTTTTCTTTCCATATTTACTTAAATGATCATCTCACTTTTGCTGAGAGCTTCATCCTTTAAAAAAAAAAAAAGGTCTTAATTTCAGTGCAGAATACAGCCAGAAGAGTATCCATTCCATACAATGTGTTGGCTGCTTACTAACTAACCATAAATGGATCCCACATTTCAGATTTTACTGCTTGATTATCTTTTTTTTTTCTTCATGTAAAATCAATTAGTCTTCAGAAAAAACTTCCTTGGAACACAATTTTTGAAGTGTTTAGGATGGGCAATCTTTAATCAAGCTGGTCTAGGAAAAATCTTTCACTCAAAAATTAATATTTGAACACTTGTAATTCTCAATATAATCACTTCATTTCATGCTATAATTTGCATTTAAAAATAAAGCTATTAGTATTTTGTGATAGAATTAACATTGTGATTATACCAAACCAATTGTATTCTTGTATAGGTAATTATTAAAATATAACTTTAATCTTTTATTTGTTTATCTGCATGCTGCAGTGAGATCCTTCTCATCTGCAGCTTGCTAGAGATAGCACAGTGGACATATTTTCAAAAAGAGATTTCTGTTCTGTAAAAAGTTCTTCTAGCATTCTAATTATTTTGTGTCTAATATTGTGTTATATTAGAACCTGCTACATTAGACAGTCCATTTTTGTCCATTTTGTTTGTTAGTGAGACTGGGATTTTTATCCTCAGGAGGTCTTCAAGGAGAGGATTGGTTATGCACACATATATGAGGTACTAAAATCGCTGGGTCAGCCCTCACGGGAATTGCTGGAAGAACTCATGAATATGGTGAGATGTGCTGGCTTTGAATGCTAAAATGCTTGCATCTTCTCAACAGTATTTCTAGCCCTATTTCACATCTGAGTTCTTTGCTGTTTTTCAGGCTGTTGAAGGTGACCACATGGCTGTTGGGATACTAGGCATTAGTAATGTCCAGCCCTTATTGCTGCTTATCCAGTGGCTTCCAGAACTAGAATCACATGACCTGCAGATTTTCATCTCAAATTGGTTGAGGCGAATCTGCTGTATTAACAGACAGAGTCGTGCCTCGTGTGTCAATGCGAACATGGTCATCCGTATCATTGAGACACTAAATTCCCATTCCTTGCTCCATTGTACATGTGCAGAGAACCTGATTGCTCTTCTGGGCTCCTTGGGGAGCCAGTCAATGGGCTCAGAAGAACTGCTTCAACTAATACGGCTCCTGAGGACTGAGGAACCAAAACGAGCTCACCCTTACGTTGTTCCAGTGATGCGAGCCATTCTGGCAATGGCCCGGAAGCAGGGCATGGCTAGTGCCTTGCAGTATTTCAACTTGTACCACAGCATGGCTGGAATTGCTGTTCCATCAATTCATAAGTGGCCAGGCTCTGCATTTTCTTTCAACGCTTGGCTCTGCCTTGACCAGGACCGGGTGGACCTGAGCACGACTAGCAAAAGCGGCAAGAGGAAGCAACTCTATAGGTATAGTTATTATAACTACTTAACAGCAATCTAGGTCATCTGTTCCCTCTGGCATATGGTACCCTATGACATGTGGTACTTCTGCTTATCTTCATAGAATGTCATATATAGTGCTTGGTTTGTGAAAGGGAGCAGTTTCATCTGTCACCAGAGCCAGGCTGTTATTGAAATAAACATGTAGTTTCTCAGTTGTAAAACTTTCTTGTCTACAGCTTCAGTATCCATAACTGCAAATTGTGGTAAGGTTCATAGCTTAAATAAACATAACAACACAAAAAAACCCCTAAAAATCAACCAACCCAAAAACCCCACCCCAAAACAGACCAGCTTTCCCACTGTTTCCTGTAAAGGTAATGAAATCTGTTTTCTATATGAGAGCACAATGAAAAGGCACCTTCATTCGCTTAAATAGTAGTCGTTGACATAGGTGGTTCTTACTATACTTTAACTTTCTGGGTACTAATGTTCAGCAGCAAACAAAATGCAGAATGAGAGAATGCTAGTTGAAGAGTCTCTCCCTCCCATCAGTCCATTTTACTGCACTGCGGGTTCAGGGGAAATGTTGAAGAATGCAATTCTAGTTGTAACATAATTCGTATTTTCCTGTGTCTTAGTTTTACTTCTGTTTATTAATAACCATGGTGGCAGGTGGAGGCCTCTTGGATTTCTGTGCCTGCCCTGTGTATTTGTATAGTATAGCTGTGATGAAAAGTGATGGTGAAAGGGGCCACCTGATGAACTGTCACAGCACTGTTTCCGGTGTTTGTTGGTGTGTCCCACTAAAGGTCTTCAGTAGACTGTAGTTGTAGAAAACTGGGGTGGAATTGCACTACAAAGTAAAAAAGCTGCAATTGGATTTCAGTGTGATGCTATTATACCAGTAACTGGCTGGTTTTCTGTCATTTTACGTACAATTTTGAAGACATTATGCTAGTTTTGGGAAACTAAAACAATGTATTGAAATTAATACAAAAAAGGAATTGTTTAAAATTCCAGTTTCACCTTGAAATGTTAAGCACACAACTGAATTGAAATAATAAAAAATTGATCTAGCTGCTATGTTTTACAGTGTGTAATTGTAAGACAGCTTATGTCTGTTGAGATTGTCTATAATATTAATGCTTTCTGTGTGTTTTATATTGATAGATGCAGGTATTTGATAGTACAGTAGTTAATGCGTCCACTTGGAATAATGGTGCCTAAGGGCGTGTAGCAGCTTTTGATAGCAGCTCACAATTTAAATCTAATTTTTTGTATTCAAGTGCTTAAAAAATGAAAGATTTCTCAAGGCAAACCTGTACTTGCAGGGCTTATCTATAGATAGCTGCTTACAGCCAATTTTCATCATTAATGTGAGTGAAATAAGATATATAACAATGACTCCATTTACATTTTGTGCTAAGGTAAGGTTCTTGCTGCTAGATAATCATGGATGACACATTGTCTCATCAAACAGCTTTAATGCAAAATTGTCTGTAAAATTCTGCATTTTCTAGAAGAGTTATTCTATATGTTGTTTTGGTCTTTAAATTAAATCTCTGTGTACAATGCTATGATATTAAACAGGGGAAATGGAAAAAAACATACCTACTAACTGTAACTAATGTCACGAATCTGCATGCAATATTGTCAGCTTTACCAGGGGCTGATGGACACCATTTAATTGACAGAAAACAGCACAGGTTGCATGCCAATCTCTTCTTTATTACAATATTGGAGCTCCTAGAGACTACGCCAGGCAGGATTTTGTAACAGAACCAGCTTAAGCTGTGTGCATCAAACTGAAGCATTACTTGCTGGGACCGAGGTTATGTTCTTATGTAAAAGATGGATGGCTACAAGCTGCTTTGAGAGTGTAGGTACGAAGGCTTTACAGAGGGATCTGGACAGGCTGGATTGATGGGCCGAGGCCAACTGTATGAAGTTCTACAAGGCCAAGTGCCAGGTCCTGCACTTTGGTCACAACAGCCCCATGTGACACTACAGGCTTGAGGAAGAGTGGCTGGAGAGCTGCCTGGTGGAAAAGGACCTGGGTGTGTTGGTCGGCAACCAGCTGAATATGAGCTGGCAGTGTGTCCAGGTGGCGAAGGTGGCCAACAGCATCCTGGCTTGTATCAGAAACAGTGTGGCCAGCAGGACTAGGGAAGTGATAATCTCCCTGCACTTGGCACTGGTGCGGCTGCACCTTGAATCCTGTGTTCAGTTTTGGGCCCCTCACTACAAGACGGACATTGAGGTGCTGGAGCGTGTCCAGAGAAGAGCGGGAAAGCTGGTGAAGGGTCTAGAGCACAAACCTTATGAGGAGCGGCTGAGGGAGCTGGGGTTGTTTAGCCTGGAGAAGAGGAGGCTGAGGGGAGACCTTATCGCTCTCTACAGCTACCTGAAAGAGGGTTGTAGTGAGGTGGGCGTCGGTCTCTTCTCCCAAGTAACAAGATAGGACAAGAGGACATGGCCTCAAGTTGCACCAGGGGAGGTTTAGGTTGAATATTAAAAAAAAATTCTTCACTGAAAGGGTTGTCAAGCATTGGAACAGGTTGTCCAGGGAAGTGGTTGAGTCACCATCCTTGGGGGTATTTAAAAGACATGTAGGTGTGGTGCTTAGGGACATGATTTAGTGGTGGACTTGGCAGTGTTAGGTTAACAGCTGGACTCGATGATCTTAAAGGTCTTCTCCAACCTAAACAATTCTATGATTCTTTCTGGATCATCTTTTGGCCTATATGTCCTGTGCCTTGGGGTCCCTTCCTTGAGGCAGTTCTTTGTCTTGTTTTTTTGGGGACAAGAGTAATAGCTAGTCAAATAGTAAATATTTGGCCAGTGGCAAACGGCTTAAGTTGGTTCTCTCCTTAATGAATGTACTGTTAGGTGTCTTCCAATAGTTTTGAAGAAGCAAGTCCCTGATTATGTGTTTTGTTGTCTTTTTCTGTAGCTTTTTTACAGGAAGTGGTATGGGTTTTGAAGCATTTATTACATACTCTGGGATATTGGTGGTTGCAGTTTGCACAAAGAGGGAATATGCAACAGTGATGCTGCCTGACCATTGTTTTTTTGACTCTCTCTGGGTAAGATTTGATACAGAAAAATGCTTTGTTTAGGATAGCGCTGTTAGCTCAGAAGTCAAAGTTCATTTTTTTGGTTGTTTTTACAAACTGTTTTATCATATTTAAATAAATAATTGCATAAGAACAGATCTAAGCTTAAATAATACAAGCAATTTCCATGTAGGTTAGTGGTCGATTGACTTAAATTATGCCTATGTTATTAGGCATTTGTTATTGATAAGCTGGGTACAGCATTGTGCTTAGAGATTTTTTTAACATGCAGATTTTTTTATATTAAATTACAACAAGCATACATGGCTGTGCTGCTGTGTGAATAAATAAAATGTGCTACTGTGTTTCTGCCTTACCCTTTTCTATTCCCGTACTTCAGGACAGATGTGCATTATCATGGA
>NW_010525311.1:0-23786 GCF_000687285.1 Phaethon lepturus | reverse complement strand
TTTCCCTTCAAAAATATATTTACATGTAAACTACTTTAAAATGGAAGCAGCTGATAGGTGGTCTTATCTTCTTGTTGGTGCTTTGGATTTATTTTCTTAAGTGGTTTCCTCACCAGATTAGTAGAGGTGAAGTTAAACATTTCCATACAGTCATTTTACTCCTTTTTAATAATGACTTAATTATTTTATATTGCTTAACCAGCACAACATAACTATTGTTCACATGCCTGGAAAGAGACCCTTTGGTCAGAGCCTTGTGTACATCTATGTCAATGGTCAGCAGAAGGTCTCTGCCCCACTTCGATTCCCTGCCATGAATGAAGTAAGTTCACCTTCTGAGTCATACCCCTGTCCTGATGAGCTCTCCTAGAACAGTGAGAACATAGTTGGCTTTTTTAATTTGGAAATTGCATAAGAGTTTAAGATAACTTAGTGTATTGCTAATAAGCTTCTAGTCAACTTTGAGTTGAGAGAAGTGTCCAGAGTATCAATTTGGAGTATAACTAACCATTAATTAGTGCTTTTTTGGTCATCTCAATTTTTAAAAACAAAAAACCCCAAACCAGATTACCTTGATTAGATTGTGGGGTTTTCCCCAACATAATTACCTGGACATACTGACATAATTTATGATGAGTAAATCATAATAAATCACACTTCTGCCAGTAGGATTGGTGTGACAGTACTCAATGAGAAATATTCCCTGTTGTTTTCAGCAGTAACTTTTTTTGCTTGTATTTTCTGTATGTTCCCTTAATATGCTAATCTTATACCTGCTTTGTTAGCTGGGTGAGCAGTTTACAGACAGTTAATCAAACTATTTTGAACATGTGCACATTTAGCTTAAAAAACCCACACTAGCCATCAAAATGAGTATATGTCACGTATCATTTTCTTTGTAAGCGTTGTCCGTTCTTTTTATGGAACAAATCTGATTTAAACTGGGCTATAACATTGAATATTATTCCCTCTTTTGAAAATCTTGATTTAATGTTTAAGTATGTTGAGCAGATACTTAAATTGGACACAGTCATAGTAAAATCAGTATAACACTTGAAAAATTAGAGTAACTGTAATTTCCATTGCGAGTTAAAACTGGATTAAAACTCTGAACAAGCACCATAAACATCAAGGTAGCTAAAAGCAGGGCAGGTAAGCTTCCCATGAGAGCATCTGTATTTGAGTGGAATAACTGATACGAGAAATGCTGGGCTAGTATTTTGGAATATAATCCAGAAGAGGAATGTTTACTAGGGTATCTGGAATACCATCCTTCTGGCTTTGCTCCTGACAGAGGTCACACAACAGCTGAGGTGACCAAATTGCTCTTAATTGGAGAAAGGGTACTCTATACTGTTGTGGAAAGTATATGCCCCCGCCACCCCCCTCTCCTCCCCCGCCCCCCTTGTTGGGGGGGACGGGGGGGAGAGACTATAGCGCTGGATTGTTTCTTTTGCAGGGCATGCCAGAACTTTTTGCTGGTGGTTTAATTTATTTAGCTCATGTTTGCCAGAGATAGTCTTCAGATTTACTTTGTAAACTGTGAAAGAAGGAGGTTAGATTTACAGTATGTGTGTTGTTTCCTTTCTTCCATGCGCGACTCTCCAGTCTTTTACTTCTTGCTGCATCGGTTCAGCTGGTCAAAGAACAACAACTCCTCCTCCATCTCAGATACCAGATCCGCCTTTTTCCTCCCCTATTTTGCCCCATCGGACATCACTTGGAGGCATTCTCTCTACAGGAAGTTGGGGTGGGATGCTTGGAAAACCAGAGCTCATCACCAAGATGATCTCAGCAGGGACTCAGGACAGTGAATGGGGATGTCCGACATCTTTGGAGGGCCAACTTGGATCAGTTATCATCTTTCATGAAGCACTGCAACCTCCTCAGGTGAAAGCATTATATTTAGCAGGTAAGTGGTGATTGTACTGGTTTTAGTGGAATAAAAGGGGTGAGTTATGGACAAGACCCCACTGAGCTTTGCTCTACACAGACACATAATGAAGTTACAATCCAGAAGAATTGCAGAGCTGACCTAAGTGAGAGGGCCTTACAACAAATAAGCTTAAAATGGAATGATAAGTATTTTATGAAGTTTTATTTAAAATGCTATGTTTGCATAAACTCATCTATTTATCATAGGTACAGACCTGCCAAAATCACAATGTTAGATGGTATTTTCCTTTATACGTTCTTAGTTTTTGCTACTGTTTGCCTATATGTGAGTTGAGACTCTTTAAAGTATTGCCCTTGTTTTGACAGGCCACTTAAAGCTGATTTATGCTTGAGGATTTTTCCCCAAGAATCAGTTAATAATTATTGGGTCATTTAAAAAAAATATTCTGGTAAGCTATGTCTTACAGTTTAAGGTGTTAAAGTATTAAATTCCATAATGACTTGAGGTTGTTACAGGTTAATGTAAAAGCACTTCCATCGTTTGAAGGAAATATTTTGTATTACTAAACAAAACTGCCTTGAAGATTACTCACTTTCTGGACTTTTGGGCTTAATGATGGAGAGATTGGTGACAAATATGAGATAGGTATTTGTAAAGACAGAAACATTAGAGCTGTTTGAATGTATAAAATGTATAATTTAGCTTTTTATCAAGAAAGTATTTCTTTTTAAGTAGACTCTATGGAATGATTGATTTAAGTCATAGAGATTACTTCAAAGCATGCCTCAAGTAGGTACGGTTTGGAGTGTCTTATTTTTTGTTGCAATGAAGTATAGTAGTATAAAATTTGTGAAGGTCAACATTAGTATCCAGTGAACTCTTAAATATATATTGTTATAAGTATGTAATTTTTTGTATCATTTTTTTTAATAGGTCCAAACTGTTTAACTCCATGGAAGTCTCAAGAGGCTGAAGTAGCAGATCTCCCCAGTAAGGTGCTGCTTCATTACACACCAAAGGTATGAAACAACAAGTAATTTCTCTTTTTGATTACACAGTGTGCAGTGATTTAAGAGTATGTTCTAGACGGTCTTTGTTTTGTTTTGCCGTTGCTGTTTCATAGAACAGGTGAACGTGCCATCTTTATACTGTGGTTATTTTGGGAAAATAAGGAGTGGTGGGAGCTTTCTTAAACTGTTGTCTTGCAGAGATAGTAGGTTTTGTTCCTGTTTGGCAAAAGGACAGAATTATCTTGTACAATTGTGAATGTCAGATCTAAGGTAACATAAAAGATGTTCCAGGGGTTCCAAATTGTTTAAATACTTTAATATCAACCCGATAGCACTAACTTCCTGAAAGATATTATGCATCATTCAGAAATCTTATGTATTGAAGGATCTGTAAATTGTTTCCTAAATGATATTGTACCCTCTTCATTTGTTTAACAGGCCTGCAGAAATCCAATTTGTCTTGACCTGTCTTCAAATCTTTTACATGGACGACTAACTGGAAACAAAGTAGTCAACTGGGACATCAAGGTAAATGCATACTGAAGAAGCAGAACCTGATGTGAATATGACAGTGGCTGCATATGTTCACCTAACTTTTGGAATGCCAGCAGTTGTTATCATAATGCCATTGACATTTAGCAGATACAGCATGCTTTTATAATGAGAATTAATGGGTTAATGCTGTAGCTGGAGTAGTATTTCATTACATTTGTGGTGACCGTAAAAGGCTGGCGGTCTTAATGTCATAGATGATGCATTAAGATATTTTATGGTAGCTGGCTACTCTTCATAATCTGTTCAATGCATGTTGTGTATTGAAAGCATTTTATTGTCTCTAGGGGATTCTGTTATGGTTTTCTTGCAGTCTCAAACTCTGAATTAGATTAAGATTAGTAGGGTTAAATTAACACTTGTGACTTTTGCTGTGTTAGTCATATAAAAAAATATTATTGAATTGCAGTCTAACTTCAGCAGAAAACAAGGTATGGAGTTAAAATCTTACAAGAATCTAGTTTTGTGGTTGTTTTTTTAAAGAGGTAAGTTA
Organism: Phaethon lepturus; assembly: GCF_000687285.1. NCBI lineage: Eukaryota > Metazoa > Chordata > Aves > Phaethontiformes > Phaethontidae > Phaethon > Phaethon lepturus. The sequence goes on along the minus strand of NW_010525311.1, from coordinate 19,834 downwards.
ATCTGGCTGTCTTTTGGTTTGCGGTTGGCAGGACTAGATGATAGCACAGTCCGGAAGCATCTCTTAAGAAAAAACACCAAATACTCACTAAAGTGTTATACCTTATTCTGTCTCTGCTATATGCTAATTGTCAAATATTTTTTCCTTATTGTTGCATACACTGGGATATTTGATTCTTACAGCCTATGCAGATGATCTTTGTTTAACTTTGCTAGCAGTTGTAATCACAGCACTACTGCAATATTAGCATTGGAGCTTAAAATTTAACATTTTCTGGCTAAACCTGTTTCTAGTCTCTGACTCAAACATTGTTATAGCAAAACTGTCCTATATTTTGGTTTTTATTTTTTGTTCTGTTTTCTTAATCAACACATAAGGTCCTTAGGTCCTTCTGGTTAATCAGTTAATTTCTTAGTCTCATGCCACTGACAGTTCAGATCTGACTTTATACTATAGAATTAAAACTCACAATTTTGTCAACTCAACACTGCCAATGAGGTTTAGTATTAGTGGTTTAGATTTTCTTGGTGCTCCACAAACAGAATACCATTTATGCAAGTTACATGTCCATTAGATGTCTTCTGTGTAAAATAGCAAATGGTCTTCTACTTGCTAGTTCATGGAGAGGAGGAGGAAACCATGAAATCCACACCAGCTTAATAAATATGTCTGTGTACCTGGCTTCTTATTTGTTCCCTGATCACTAACATGTATTAGCATGAAAAAAAGCCAGGCTTAGCTCTGTGCATGAGGAAATCAAGTTATTTGCAGTGTCAGGTTTTGATCCAGAAACAGTGACATAAATAAGGATTTATTTCTTTAAATTTAGATAAAATACATCCAATTCAATTTTGTAGGCAGAATCTTTGATGAAGGGCTTGTAGCTTTGAGAAAATAAAATCCAAAGTCTGAGTGTAGAAAACTTGTCAGTAGAATACCACATCTTGTTTTGCCTTGAGGAAAAATGTATGAACAAATAAATATGAGCTGCTTTTTTTCTTAAGAACAGTGAACAATCAACTGTACTAGCAAACTAATTAATAAGAAAATATTGTTAGACCTACACTGTGCATATGCCGACTTGTGGAGATTAATGTTAAGAAAATTCAGGCACTTGCTGCTTAATTTTGCTATGATTTGAATAGTCTGAAAATACTGCAATTTGTTCTCCTCACCCAGTAGTGGGAAGAGGGGTGGGTGAGGGGTGTTAATATCTCTGGCATTATGAGAAAGCCTATTGTGAGTACTAGTTTTAGGAGGAGCATTCATTAACAAACATGATGGAGTTTAGCACCCTCTTGAGGAGGACTAGAATGAGGAAAAAACACAAGAGCTGATCAGGAGCTCATGAGGAGATAGTTACAGCCTAGAAGGAGCTATAGCTACTGCTGTCTTGTAGGTCAGCAAATTCTGTTTTTCAAGTTGATTTCTGTTTCCAAAAACTGCGGGTTTGTGGTGCCTCTTGTTTTGCTCAACTAACACAGAAATCTTCATCCATGAGAAATTTCGCAGATTTAAAAAACTTTCTTAGTTTAACTGTTCAATTTTGTTAAACTCACCTTAATAAATGTGGGCTGGAAAGGGGGCATCGTAAAGACACATGGAGCAGAGTAACAATTGAAAAAGTAGAAAACTATGGAGAAGAAAGATTATTTTCTCCACTTCTCCCCAACATTTCTGACTGGGAGAGAGAATGGTATCTCATGTTCACAGAATGACAGAATGGTAGGGGTTGGAAGGGAGCTCTGAAGATCATCTGGTCCAATCCCCCTGCCAAGGCAGGATCACCTAGGGCAGGTTGCACAGGAACAAGTCCGGTTGGGTTTTGAAGAGAAACCACAACCACAAACTCCACAACCTCTCTGGGCAGCCTGTTCCAGTGCTCCATCACCCTCACAGTAAAGAAGTTTTTCCTCATGTTGAGGTGGAACTTCCTGTGCTGCAGTTTATGCCCTTTGCCCCTTGTCCCCTCCCTGGGCACTACTGAAAAGAGACTGGCTCCATCCTCTTGACAGCCACCCTTCAGATACTTATAGACATTGATAAGGTCCCCTCTCAGCCTTTTCTTCTCCAGACTAAACAGCCCCAGGTCTCTCAGCCTTTCCTCATACGAGAGATGTTCCAGTCCCTTAATTTTTGTAGCCCTCCATTGGACTCTCTCCAAAAGTTCCCTGTTTCTCTTGACCTGGGGAGCCCAGACCTGGACACAGACTCCAGGTGAGGCCTCACCAGCGCAGAGCAGAGTCTGTTAATAGACTGGCTGACAGTATATTGGGTGATTTTGGATGTTAAAATTTTATTACATGATAGTTTTCATTGGACTAAGCTGGGTAATTGAATAGGTGTCTCTGGCTAGCTTGCCGAGATCCTGATTTTCTAAGTGGCATTGTGAATCACTTCTAGAAATCTTATGATTTGAATATGTTATACTTTACCACAAGAAGTATTATTTCAAGTCTCATGCTATCCCTGCTTGTGAGGCGGTGTGGGGAAAAGGGGGCTTAGGAGACTTGAATTTTAAAAAGAGGTATTAATAAAGTTACTTTTAAAAAAATATAAAATTTTATTATTTTTGAACTGCCTGAAGTTAAAAAAATCTTACAGGAATATGATTAAAGCACAGGTGTGTATAATCTTTTCTTACTGTTTGCTGCAAGTAATGTAGAAAAGGTAAAAATATATTTTTCCTATTTTTCAAATATAATTGGCAGAAGATTCCTTCTGAGATTTGTATCCTTCAGTTTCCTGTGTTTATATGGGGGGAGGAGGAAGAAAATGTAAAAATGCACTTTCAAAACAAGAACTGACAGAAAGGCATGTGTGTAGTTGCAGTGTCTAAAACTTGGGCAGCTCTGTTGTTAAACACAGTGTTTTAAATTAGTTTGAAAGTGGCATGTGAAACATTCTGATGAATTTGTGAGTATGTAAGGTTCCTTCTATCTGGAGTAAATTTCTGTTACATAGTTTAGGGGATTTGACTTATGGTGATGTCTGTCTTCCTTTTTCTCTTACAGGATATGATCAACTGTATTGGTGGAGTGAATGTGCTGTTTCCATTACTGGAGCAGATCAGTTTTCTTGGTGGACAGATGCCTGAGAAGTCTGAAGGGGAAACTCTACCTCCAGAACTAGTTACTCCTGTAGAGGAAGACTGGGTGGTATTGTCATCCACAAAGGCATCAGGTAGAAAAGAACAGTTGAACTGAAATAATTTTTAAGCTTGATTTTAAAAATCTTCCTATGAATGACAGAAAGCTGTTTTATTATGTACTGGCTTTTCCAGAGTATCTATGTAAAGCTGGAAGGCTCTTTTTCTTCCTAGATACCTGATATACTGGATACCAGGAGTTCACCAGTATGTAAAATTAACTTTCTGACATATTTCAAATATAGCTATATTTAATAGCAGTATTTTTCTTCTTATGATTTACTTTACATTAGTGTAAAAGTATGCAGTTTTTAAATTTGTATTTGAAAAGTTTGTTCTGATTATTTTCAGAAATTATGTTTGATACAAAGCCTACTACTATCAATAGGAGGAGCTTTCCTACAACTAGGTGCTGGGTCAGCCAGCCACATGAAGACTTTGCAGCATCAGAAAAGCACTTCTTAGTCTTTAGCCAAACTTTTCTTTTCTTAGGAAAATGTTCAGACTCCTACCTCATCCACACAAAGTCAGATATTAGTATTAAAATTAAAAAAAAAGGGGGAAAGGAAGCTTTAAGAATAGATTTTTTTTTTTTAACTGTACTAATATGGAGAGTGAATTTTGATCTTAACAGAAACCACTGGGAAATCAGACCTTGCAACGGAAAACAGCATTTTTTTGGTTTCAAGTATGAAATGGTGGAGTCAAGCTAAAAAGAAAGTATCTTTTTCTCTCTGTCTCTAAATTTTTATGTGTATCATGGCTAGAAAGTTTGCAACTACAGAGGGAGAATAACTGCAGCATATGTAAAAGATCGTAACTGAAAGAGAAGTTTGTCTGTAACCTACAGCCAGTTCGGGAGAGGCATGAAATGGCTATGACTGTGCACTGGAAAAATCTAAAAACAGCCTACAGCTAGGGATCAAACATAAAACAAGTTAAGAAGTTCAGGAAATAACGAGGAATGCTAATGCTTGATTTTACTTCTTCCCCTCTACTTTTATGCAGTGGTCCAAAAATAAACCATGAGGCTTTTACTATTGTTGGTCTGTTTTGCAGAAGCACGCCTGGAGAAGAACATTGTTGCAACTTTCATCTTGATGATAAAACACTTTATTCAGAGACACCATGTTAATCAAGAAAATCTCATTCACTCCCATGGAGTTGCCACCCTAGGAGCCTTGTTACAGAAGGTGAGCAAATTTGAGAAACACCCTTTAGTTAATGTTTTGGATGAGGTCCTCATTACTTTGAAACATTCTTAGTTTGGCCAGGATGGGAGCATCTTCAAGGGTCTCCTTAGTATATGTTTTTCTTTCTCATGTTTCTGAAAACAAAAAGGTGTGAGGAGTTGGTATTGATCTGCAAAGTGAAACATGGGTGGTTTGTCTTTTTTTCATGTTCTGCTTTTTTTTGTTATAGATACTGTGTTGTATGGTTCTTCAAACTAGACTGGTTTTGTGTTTCTTGTACTGCTGTAATGGAAGCAGACATTGCTGTAGAAGATAATCTCAAAATCTTATTTTAAAAAATGAATTTTATTAGGATATTCAATATTTTGAGTGCTAACACTTGTTATTTTGAAAGGTGCCAAGCAACTTAATGGATGTGAATGTATTGATGGCTGTACAGTTGTTGATAGAACAAGTCTCAGTAGAAAAGAACATACAGCTGTTGCAACAGATGTATCAACACTTACTTTTTGACTTCAGTATCTGGAACAGTGGGGACTTCCCCTTCAGAATTGGTGAGCTCTTGGACTTGGGCAACTGTGCCAAGACACAGCACCTCTTCACTTCACATATTTATTTAAGTTCTAATACAAAACTTTATATTGTAGGGCATATACAATATCTTTCTACAATCATCAAAGACAGCAGAAGACTCTTCAGAAAAAAATTTGGTGTGCAATTTCTTCTAGACACACTCAGGATTTATTATGGGTATGAGTTTTACCTCTTCTAACTCCTCCTTATTTATTGTATATGGCTGTTGGGTTTTTTCCCCCCATCATCCTAGTGAGAAAATTAATAAATAAAACTGCAGGTTGGCTTTTGGTGGTTGATTTGATTTTCAAAATTGCATTAATTTTTTTTCCATTTGACATGCTACTTTTCCTTGACTTGAATTTTTATGATAGGATTATATAAAATTTACGTCAATGATGCCATAAATGCTTGGAAAAGTCATTAAAATTACAAAATTGAAGGACTTCTTATCAACAATGCAAACTAAGTTATAGATCGTTACCATTATGAAAAGAGAGGATGTTTATAATTTTAAGCTATTTTGTTTTTTTACATTCTTGTAGAAGTTGAAGTAGGACTTCTTTAGGAATTCAAAATTCTAGCTTTCACCCTTGGTGATTTGTATTTGCTTATGAATATAGTTATGTCATTGAGGAAGATTGGCTAGAGACCTTGCTCTTGCCTTTAGAGGGTGGGAGGGGGAAATCTGAAATCCTGACCTTTATCCAGATCAGTACAAGTCTACGTTTCAGGGCTTCTATAGACTTGGTAAGTCTGATCTACTATTGCTTATTACTATGCAGTTGCCTTCAGTAAAAATTGGTAACTGGTGCCCTGGTATCTGAGTAGATGAAAAATTGCAAAACTAGCACAATCAAATTGCTATTAATGAGTCACGAAGAAGTTATGTTGCTTTTTCTGTCTGTTGGTGTATAGGAGTGGCTGTAAAGACAGTGATTTGGTTCCTGATGACCTGAGAACAATACGTACATCCCTCTATGGACTGATCAGATACTTCCTGAGCAAAGGTGGAACACATGAAGAAATACAGAGCATCATAGGATATATAACTGCCACAAATGAAGAAGAACAGGTATCCAATATGGCATAAATTAATACTTTAAACTGTACATGTTTTGGTTTTTGCTTCTTGGTGTTTAGGAATTTTGTGTCTTGTGTGCTTAAAAGAGAGGGGGAACAAAACAAACCAAGACGACAAGCAAATTGTTACTTGATGCGTGGTTCTATTTAGATGTAGCTGAGGCAGGTTATAGAAGCACACTGGAAACTTGACAAAGAGCTCTGCAGGTGGCCATATTTCTACTAGCTATTTTTTTTTCCCTGAAAAGGGCAGATAGCGCATGATGTGTAATACTGCCATTAGAAAAATCCTCTTGGTTTACAAAACCAAGTGAATTGGACTTCAAGTGATCAGAAGTTGTAATGATGTGGTTTCTTTGCAGACATCAACAGAACTTAAACTTGCTTTGTAGCTCTAATTACGGTTTGGTACGGTGTTCTATATATAGAAAAAATGTATCTGAAAAAATGTAATTTTAAATGCAGTAATATTGAGCAGACAAGATGTCTAGTTTATAACAAGCAAAGGGTAAAATTTAAAAGCCAAGAAAATTTTCCCCAAACAGAGCAGGAAGTCTGATTGAACTGTGAATTAATTTAGTTGTCTTAATTTTGTAGCTGTGTGGAATTCTGGACATTCTCTTCAGTCTACTTCATTCCAGCCCATCCCCAGACCAGCTTTTTTTATTGCTTTTTGAACCAGGAAATGCTGATATTCTTTACACTCTGTTATTGCATCAAAGATACTCTGACCGGCTTAGAGAACTTGTGTTCAAGGTAATGAATTGAATTATATGTTCCTAAATCAATCAATACGTTTGTATTTTTCAGCGTTCTGACTGCAGAAGTGTATGCAATTGTAAAGATACTAATAATCCAAGTTTTAATTTTTTCTTCTCTTTTCTGTTATGTTAGCTAGATGTTACTGTTTACTGCCATAGTCACAAGGAAATTAGTGTTCTCTTGAAGTATTGGGATTTTAAAAAAAAAAAAGTCGTCCAAGTTGTTTGAGTTAGCTTACAAAGTAAACTTTAAAAACAGTGGAGCAGCATGTTATATCATACACAATTAAGTTTGACATCTGGATGTTCCCTTGTGTTTATTTTACATTTGTGTATACTTTTTTGTGTAGATTGTGGAAGAGATGCTGAAATGTACTAAAGTTTATGAACGTAGTAAGCACCGTATGAGACTCAGAGAAGTGGGATACTCTGGACTGGGGCTGCTTCTGAATGAATCGCCAGTTACCGTTTCTCTTATTAAAAACCTTCTTAACCAAGTTCTGTATGCAGGTAATTGGCAAGTGTTGTGTATACCTTTAGTAAACTCCTGCTGCTCAGAGGCCAACATACTAATTTTTTTGCTCAGGAAAACCAGAGCTGTTCTATCACAGCTATTCGCAATTCCCATTAGTCTCAGCTAATGTTTTCTTAGTTCCCTGAAGTTTGTTTCCTTTACTACCCATGGATGTAGAGGTGACCTCCAAGAACATTTTTAATATTTAGCTGTTACGTTCTCTTGCATGATATCGTTTGTGTTGTTTTTTCTTTCTCCCCTACAGATCCTGCTGTGAATTTTAAAGATCTCATAGCTGTAGTTCATCTGGCTCATAGATCAGATATAAACGTGAGAGTGGTTATCTGTAGAAAGGTTAGTTGTTGTCTTTAAACCGCAAATACTGTCCATAAGCTGTACAGTGTGATATCTTATTTATTCGAGACACAGTGGCAGTATGTGTTGCTATTGCTTTCTTTAGCAATGATTTATGTTAAAAATTAAGCCTATCTGTCACTTAATGGTGAATTTAATGTATTCAAGTCCTTTTAAAAACCAAAACAAAAAGGAAAGCCTCTGTCGTGATTCTCAAATAGTTTGTGTTTTCTGCAGATTAGAGTTAGTAAACTCCTTGAGTTACTGAGTTTTCTCAAAGGATGCTTAGGACTGTGATCAAAGTTTTGTTTGTATTCTTAATGTGTTATTTTGATAGAATATATTGTGGTTTAAAAGAGTGGTTGTGGACGTAGGGAAGAGATAGGGAAGCAGCAGTGACTTTTTCCTAAACTGCACTCTCTCTGGCTTGTATTGCTGGAATTGGTAGCACTGAATGTAGCTGTGAGACACTATATTGTCTATTAAGGTTTCTCTAAGTGAAAAAAGTCAAATGATAATCTACACTTATTGGTAAGCTATTAATACTGCAGCTTGCTTTATTTTAACTAATTAATACTTCCTAGTCAAGCATATTTTCTGTTCTAGGTTTTCTTTTTTTGAAGACTAGTGGCTTAATAAGATTATTCGTTGTGATAATTGGCTTTTGCAAGAATTGTTGCAGAAGAGTGGCTGAAATATGAGGACTTACCAATGTGCTTTGATAGCTTCTTTCCTCCCCTCCTGAGAATTTTTTTTCTCAAATATATATTTCCAGTGAGAAAAATTGTGTGGTTTGTTTGCTTTTTATTAACGGATTGTGGCTCTTTTACAAGGTTCTAAAAAAAGGCAAAAAAAGTTGTAAGATTGTAAAATGTCTAATTGAAAAGCTAGAATTAATGCAGTTACAAGCTAAAATTAACATGTAGGTATGGGTTATCTTCTCCTATCCTTAGGTTTTGCACCTTTTGCATTCCCAATTGGATGCAGCACAACAGATCTCTCAGCAGCTGGGCTGGCAGGACACTTTGATTAGACTATTCCTGAAAGAAAACTCAGAGGTCCAGATTGGCTTTAAAGAGAACAGGGCTGATTCTTCAAGGGAAGGGGAAAATCTGAAGAGCTTCAGAAGCATCAACCTGATAAGACAGAGGGAGACAGAACTGTCAGCTTTGCATCTGTTAATGGTCTGCTTGATCAATGGAGTTTGGAAGACAACAAATCCCTGGATGTTCCTGCTCATTTCTCTGTTACGCCACTGGAAGATGCGTCCACAACAGAGATGTCTTTTAGGTCAGAGGACCGAGAAGAATTGTGGCACAGTAATCCTTCACATTTGAGTTTAGATCTGTCCAGTACTGACTCTTATGAATTGGCTGACATTGTGAATCAGATGACAGATAGCCAGCCCAGTACACCATCACCTATAGAGAACACAAAACCATTCTCTGTGCAGCCTGACAAAGAGCTGGGTGTTATAAATGATGTGGGCTTCACCGCTGATCTTTCTTTATTAGAAAACCAAGGAGTAAGTAATTCACTCCCTTTGTGGTTAATTTCTCCAAATGTCTGCAATTCCTTTTTATTTTTTTAATCTCTCCCTTTTTTTTTTCCTCTCCCATCTTCCAACAGAAAAGCAAACAATACAACTCTTTTATAGTGCGTGGGGGTACTTCCTTTTGTAATGTGTCACCTTTTTTGTTTGTCTAGATGGCATAGCTTTGATGGTCAAAAAAACCAAAACAACCAAAACAAAACCCCAAAACCCAAACAAAAAAAACCAACCCCCAAACAAGCAAAGAAAAAATTACAAACTCCCCCCCTGCCTTTATCTTCCAGAGGAGGTGTGGAGTAGACTTGCTGTGAAAAAAGCAAGGGTAGCTAAAGGTCAGGTTGAAATAGTGTAGAAGTCAAGTGAGTATATATTACAACATACAAGCAAGCCACAGTCTCCACAGTCTCTTATATTTGGATTTTCATGTATTTAGCAGTTGGACTTTAGACTGCAGAGTTTTAAAAAATGCTGAAATATGCAAGCATAGAGACTGTGATAACCGAGAAACAATTTGAAGATGTTCTAGACTACAAGGGCTGTAAATACTTCTCTTCTTTTGTAGGGGTGTGATAATGAACTCGTACAGTTACTTACAGACATCCTACTGTGTATAATGTGGAAAGGCATTGAAAAATCTGATGATGCTGCTTGGATTGAGAGAGGACAGGTGTTTTCTGCACTGACCAAACTGGGGATATCTAATGAGTTGCTGCGACCTTCTGATGAAATAAAACTCAAGTGAGTGTACAGTTCAAGGACAGGTTCTTTCATCCCTTTTGAGGAAAAAGAGAAAAGTTAAGGGGCGTTAGTGAAGCTGGAAAATGGTGGTTGTTTCCCAACAAAATGTAGTTTTCTTTGCTCTCTCTTCATACACTGTCAGAACTATATTCTACTACCTATTTAGTAGTGTCATGTGGCCATAAGATTTTGAAACTGTACTGCTGGTTTAATGAGCTTCTCAAAATCTCTTTTACTTCATTGGCTTATTGAGAAGACAGCAGTTATGTCACTGCAGACTAAGGGATTCAATTAAATACTTAATTGGATCTTTTTTTTAAAGCCACTTACACTTAGCACATGTAATAATTACTTTGGGATTTTGTTTTCTATGCAGCTTGCTGGAGAAGATGTTAGAATGGTCAGTCACTGATAACAGAGATTCAAAAGCTCTCCCTACACATGCTGAAAATGCCTTCAAGCTCTTGCTAATTGTACAAGATTTCCTGCAGGCAGAAGGACTAGTTAATTCAAATTTATGGACAGAAAAGGTACAGTAACTGCATAATGGAAGCACTGTATATAGGCTGAAATAGTAATTAAAAAGTTGTCAGCTTTGATACTGTCATCCCTTTTTAGGCATATGTTTTTAAACTATAGATACTACAGACTAAAGGTTCATAGTGGAATGGATTAGATTGCCCCTTAATTAGTAAGAAAGTGTGAATACTTACTAAAGGGAACATAGTTAATTTTGCACATCAAATAGGCCTATAAGTGGTACTCTTTATTGAAAATCCAGGTCTCTTCACACTGGAGAAGTATTCAGAAAATGCAGGAGCTAATGAAACAATGTCAGTTGTAACCTAAGCAGATTTTGCACCTTTTATCAGCATGTATCACTCATTATGTGTGTCTTGAATAAAAGACCAGCCAAAACTCTTCTCTTGGTTGCAAGCTGAGAAATGTCACTTCTGGGCTTTGACCCATATTGGAGTTTCAACATGACTTTGTGCATATATATGCAAATAGTTCAGTTTTGTATATGAGTCAGAAACATGAGGTCTGACGAAGAAAATGACCAGCAAACATAGTAAGTAGTAAGGTAAAGAAGCTTTCTGTCAACTGCCTGTTTCTCCCGCCTTCTTGACATACATGTTGTAGACACCCATAATTTGCCTCAACATTTATGTAACCTCTGGCAGTGGTCTTGCTTCCTTCACTGAGTTGTCATCGCTTTTCCATTTTTCAAGGCGAAAGGGGGGGAGGTATTCTATGAAAACCATAAATATATCATGATAAATACTTAAAAAATCAGGGTTGTTTTAAGCCTACTTTGGGGGTGGGGACTGTAATATTAAGTTGTCAACACAGTAATTCCTAAGCTATTCTCCAGAATGCCTCCTTATAAGTAAACATAGCTTAATCTTAAAGCTTTTGATTGTTTGTTTTTCAAAAAGTCTCTTCTTGGTAGAAGCTTTGCCTTCTGTTGTGATCTTGTTCAGTGAAATCTAATTAGAAATGAGATCTGAACTTTGGAGCAATTAGAGATGTGCTTGTTGCCAACTCTGAATTGAAAATTACAGTACTTTCATGAATTATTTTCCACTGTGCCTGGGGAGAATTTAAAGCACTGTAATATTCTAAGCAGGACAGCCTTCAGTCTGCCACAGAAGCATTCATGTGATTCTGGGGCCTAACAAAAGAATGATTTTTACATTTGAGTAACTTATTAGGGAATTTATCAAGGTACATTAGTTTTAAACAAACGTGTCTAGATAGTGAAATGTGCCATTTGCCTTGTGAATACCTACCTTTCACAAGGTTTGTATCACTTCTAGTATTAAAATACTGACAGAAAGGGGCGTGCCTCCTATTTTTTTTTTTTTAAAGAGATTAATAGTTGTTGCAAAGGTTCAAGCATTTCACTAAATTAGATATTCATGAAAGAAGCCTTGCTTTCCTTTTCTGGGTACTGTGTGTATTGCTATTGCTGGTAAATTATATGAGCATTGCACTCAAATAATTTAAAATACAAAGCAAAAGAATAAAATCTATCTATACTGGACTCAGAAATTGCATGTTGATATGGTATCTGTGCTAGTAATAATAGTGTCTTTTCAATCATATTAATCCTGCTCAGGGAGTCACTAACTTTTCTAAGGAAATGGCATTTACTGGAGTTAAATTATAGGAAAAACATAAGCATATATACTATATACTGTTTTTTACTTTATTCAGGGGAGATACTTGAGTTACCATACTGGGCTAGATAGACTTCTGTAGTCAGGAATGATTTCAAATCACTAGTTTAACTGCAGTGTTCTGGGATAATTTTCTGGGTTTGAGTAAGTTAGAAGTGTGAACACAGCCTCTTATTCAGCTCTCTGAAATTATTGTGTCTCCAGCTGGAGTAGCTGTTGTTAATTTTATTTCATGCAAATCTTCTATTTTTACAATAGCTCTTGGAAGAACTAGTGACTCTCATGGATAGCCTGTCAGTCTGGTACTCTGCTGGCCTAGAAGCAATCAGGCTTTCACAGGTGCAAGTCCAGTTGCTCCTTGGATTCATTGCACAAGATAACTTACAGGTTTGTTGCAAATTCCAATGTTTTAAGTGCATGTTTGATGTAACTCTCTATCGCTCTCTACAGCTACCTGAAAGGGGGTTGTGGCAACGAGGGTGTTGGTCTCTTCTCCCAACTAACTAGTGATAGGACAAGAGGAAATGGCCTCAAGTTGCGCCAGGGGAGGTTTAGATTGGATATTAGGAAAAATTTCTTCACCGACAGGGTGGTCAAGCATTGGAACAGGCTGGCCACGGACGGGGTGGAGTCGCCATCTCTGGAAGTGTTCAAAAAACGTGTGGATGTGGCGCTTCAGGACATGGTTTAGGGGACATGGTGGCGCTGGATTAATGGTTGGACTTGATGATCTTGAAGGTCCTTTCCAACCTTAGTGATTCTGTGAACTGTGGTTTATGTGGGAGCTGCTCATACCAGTGAGCAGACTGGCAGTCTTTCATCTATCTATAGGGAAGATGTTTTATTGGTTCTTGTCATTTGCAAATCTACTCTATAGTCTTGTCTATGGACACTTCCTAAGCATGCGAGGTAGAGAGCAAGCTGTTTGAAGACGGGACTATGTAGGCACTAGTGTCAGTAAGTGATTCTCATTGTGACTTTTTGTTTCTACCATAAAATACATTTATTGGAGGTTTCAGGCTTACATGCATTAAGTGCACATGAGCCTGGACTGTTCTGCCAAATCAACATGTGGAACAAAGTTAGCAGAGCTGTTCCTGGCATATGAGCCCTTCAGTAAAGCCAGGATTGTTAGTTTAGGGATGTGATTGTCTTAATGCAGTTGTGTGACTTTGGGGTTGCAGCTGACTCAGGTTTGGTTATCACAGGATAAGTGATCAGTGCCCATATTTGATGCATGTGTGCCTTCAGGCTACCTGGCATGCAGCCAGAATATGTACATACTTCTGTGCTAAAAAGATAGCTACTCAAAATTGCTATTTTGAGGATTGCATTTATTTTTTGTTGTTTGTCTGTGTAGGTCTGTGCTATGGCAGCAGCCAAACTAAACACCCTCCTTCAGACAAAAGTAATTGAGAGCCAGCCTGAAGCATGTTACCTCTTGGGGAAGCTGGAAGGCATCTTGAGTAGATCAATTGAAGAGAAGACAGAAACTTACTCATTTTTGATTCCCCTTGTTCGGACATTGGTATCCAAGATTTATGAACTTCTCTTCATGAACCTGCATCTCCCTTCATTGCCTCCTACCAATGGCAGCCCATCTTTCTTTGAGGACTTTCAAGAGTACTGCAGCTCTGATGAGTGGCAAGTTTATATTGACAAATATGTAAGTATTTGTATCACTTTCCCCCTCTTTTTAGCAATGAAAGCAGAGGAACTAATTCAGAAATCACCTTGTGCTTTTTGTTTTGGTGGAATCAGATTATTCCAAATATGAAGCAGTATGAAGAAAATTCGTTCAGACGTGATCACGAGCAGATGGCACTTTATTGGAAAGATTGTTACGAAGCATTTATGGTGAACATGCACAAGCGAGACCGGGAGGGAGGAGAAAGTAAGCTTAAATTTCAGGTAAGGTTTTGAGTGAGTGCACGTTTCTCTTAGAACTGTCTCAGGAGTTACGTTCTAAAAGATGGAGAAACTGAATTCCAGGATGATCCAATTCAAGTGATTGTAGGCAGGTTGATTGTTTTAAGATTTTATGGGCAGTGTGACTATATACACTTGTAGGATATGCTTTGTAATTCTGTTTTTTCTATTTCAGAGTCTTAGCTGTAAGCAGAGTTATTTTGGGACACTAGGCCTTTCTCACAGTATAGCAACTAGAATTACGCTCAGCTATAAGCTGCATCTGCTTTTACTCTGATTTATGGTTTGAATTATTAAAACCTCTTCTCCATTATAAGATGAATCAGTGTGGGGTTTTGGGGGGGGGTGGGTGGGTGGGTTTGGTTTTTGTTAAACCCTACTTCAGTACAATGAAAACTTATAAAACAGCGAACAGTTCCTATTTAGTGTGTGGAAAAATTGTTTCTGGACTGACCTTTCTGTATAAGGTCCAGAGTCAGTTTAAGCATTAGAATTAACTGGTATTTACAGCAAATATCATAGCTAAGTTATGTTTCTCTTATTTTCCCTTTGTCATCTTAATAAGGATCCTTGTAGTAAGTCTTGTTTATTCAAGTGGCTAAAGGTAAGAATACAATATGAGTCACATTCTAGAATACCAGAATTTGAAGAAAAATTGTAATAGGATTTTCAATACTGACCACTTTCCTGATCATGAAAAATTGCTTTTATATGGATTCAGCATTGATAATGCTTTCTTCATATCTTTAAGTTGAAGTTTGGTGCCATTTCTTCCAGTACTAAGCTTTTTAAAGTTTCTTTCTTAAGCATTACCTTAATTTTTCAGAAGCTTTTACTGCTAAACTTTTTTTGTTCCTTCTTAATTTATGAAAATTCTTGCAGGTCACGAAACTGTGCTTTCAAAGGTCAGAGTTATTTCGGTGCTAGATTTATTTTTTGTGGTCTTTCAGGAACATTTTGTGGAACCATTCAGCAGAAAGGCTCGACAGGAAAATCTGCGGTACAACAGCATGCTAAAGCAACTTAATAGTCAACACACAGCTACTCTGAGACAGTGGAGAGCCGCTCAGCTTTACTTGCTCTCTGAACGTGGGCCTTGGTCTGAAATGTAAGAATGAAGTTCTTAAATCAAACGGTATATGATGCTTAAAAGGAATTTGATCACATGACTAACTTTTCACATGGTTAGAACCTTGTCACATAGACTCTGATAACCATTCTTGAGATGTGACGTTAATATTGAATGCATCTTTTATAATGTTTTCTGCATTTAATTATCAAAATGCAAAGTTTGACGTGTAATGCTGAGCTCATTACTTGGATACTAGATTGTCTTGCCAAGTGACAAATAAAAATTAGTTATCAACAAAGTGATTGCAGAAACTTTGAGAGATGCTATGGGTCGGTGGTTTTGTTGGAAAAGAGAGAATAGGCTTGTTAATAAAGGCTTTGAGTCTCGCTTATGCAGGAAGCTAATTTCAATTTAAAAGAATACATTTTGCCTGTCTTAGCTTTTGGGAAAATTCTGGATAAAGATTTTTTTCCTTTTTTTCCCCCCTTTTAATTGTCATTAACAAAGTGTCAACAATTTGATGTATTTCAGTAGAAAATAAATACTGTTTACAAAGTGCTTTAGGATGATCAGAGCTGCAATATGAAATATAAAATTAAAATGCAGTTTATTGTTTGTATGTTTTTCAATGTACAAGTGGATCATCAGTAGTTCTGTAGATATGTACTCTTTTATAATCAGTTCCTTCATATAAGTCATTACCTTCTTTTAACTTTTTATAAATATTCTTTTCCTGCTGTTTTCCTAGGAAACAGCATCCAATTCATTGGAAACTTTCAAATGTGGAAAACTTTTCACGTATGAGACTAAAACTAGTGCAGAATTACAACTTCAACTCTCATCAGGATGCTAGTGACCTGAGAGATAATTTAGGTAAAGTTGTATTATATTTGCTATTTCACTTGAGATTCTTCAGTCTTTACTGAAGAAAGTTGCACGTTTTACTCTTTGTATTCAAGAATCGGTGCATGATAGATACTTAAATCTTGATTTTACTTTATTTTCTCTATGGTAAAATGTATAACATAAGAATGGTGCTTTGACCTGAAACAGCATCTTCCTACTGAGTAGTATTCATTTCCCCTTGCTAATTGAAATGTGTCTTTTTGTTGAAAAAACCCCAAAGTTAAAGAACTCCTTTGTTTTAAAATAAGCAGTCACGTAGCTTTCTTGCATAAGACTATTTTTTCAAGAAATGGAAACAATGAGATCAGACTAAACAGGCAATATTTGTTTAAAACCTTTTAGAGCTTATGATTAAAATGTGTAGATATGAAGCGCCTTGTTTCAGAAGTGTACCAAACAGCTGTGTTAGTGGTGTGGACTGTTCTTTAAGTTAGGTGTATTGGATATCAAGACTCAAACCAAAAAAAAAACCAACACTCCAACACTCTTGTAAGCCCAAGTAAGCAATAAACAAATGCAATGTATTTCCATGAAATCTGCATGCTTTAACGGTGTCTAACAGAACACTGCAAAATACTTTACTGGAAATGTCCACATCAGAATTCAGTTTAAAATTTCCTTGTGTATTTATGTCTTCTCTTTATATTTGACATATATTTCAGTGTAGTTCAGGGAGTATTTTTAGTGTTCTGCTTGCTCCCAGAAGTATTTAAGAAGTCTCTTTGCTTCTTACTCAGTTAAAACCAAGATTCAGCAGTAGCAAATACACTCGGTAGTTTAGCTTTCCAAAAGTGTTGTAGCAAAAAATTTTCTGAGCTGAAATATCTGTCCATGATAGGTGTGCACCAGACACAGCCCTCTAGTGAGTCTTTGCTTCTGGAGGTGGTGAAGCAGGTGAAAGTGAGTGACTTGGAAGATGATGTTCTTGAACTACTAGAAGAAGACACAGCAGCCAGTTCCAATTTGTAAGTACAGCAGAGTAGAACAGTTGAAATTGTTTCTGTGCTAGGGATGAGGAGTGAGAAACAACTTTGGGCATTGATTAGCATACAAAGATTCCCTCTTTCTTTGTCTGGCCTTAATAAGTCTGTCCAGGGCTTTGTAGTAGTTTTGAACAGCAGAAAAGTTGCAGTTGGATTTATTGTCAACAATGAGACAAAGAGCCCCAGGGAAAAAAGGCAGAGCAGATGTTTCTGAGGCTAAGTTAATGATTCACTGCTCACAGTTGGTCTGCAGCTGAAGCTACAGGCTTTTCTGTTGAGGCTTTTCTACTATGTACATTGGCTATAATTCTCAAGAGGCAGTCTGCCCTGCAAGGGCATAGACCAGACTGGAACTGGCTCTTATCTATAGATGCTAGGGCCATTCCCTATACCATCAGCTGCATAGCATGCAGGTTTGCTTGGTTGGCATTAATCTGCAAGACAGGCCACTGTGTTTAAGAGCATTCCAGAGAGAAGGCCTGCTGAGCTTCCTTCATGTCACTTGTGTCACTTTAAAAAAAAAAAAAAAAAAAAAAAAAAAAGAGGAGGTGACAGGGCAGGGGGAGATAGCAAATGCTTCACTCCAGTAACTGGATATGAGATGTTGTGCATGCATCTATGTGTGTCTATGCTGTTGAAGTCCAGTGGAGATGTGACACTTCTTTGAGTGATACCGATGCATTTTCTTGTACCTTAGAGGTTATTGAATGCTTGCTTGTGGTGTGTTTATAGATATAGACTTCTGAGCAACCATTACTTCAAATACTTTTGAAGATAACTTTAGTCACATGAACCAGGACTCAGCTCTGCTCTGGGCCAGAGACTTTAAGCACCTAGCAATTAAATAAGAAAGGGAAATGCAGCCTCATGTTTTCATACTTCAAGGGAGGTCAAGTCCATTGTTCCTGAGACTGAAATATCAAGCCTGAAGAGCAATGCTATGAAATGGTGTTTGGTAGTCTAGTCTGAAACATCCATCTGATGGAAGTAGCTTCATATAATTTATGTTGTACTTTTAATGCCATTCAAATTTGATTATGTTCTGAACTGTAATCTTACCAAGTTACCTAAGCAACTGTATAATCTACCCAACCCTGTAACACTTAGTGGTATTTTTGTAGGGATGAGAAGGATGAGCAAAGTCAGAAAGAAAAGCTAATATTGTCTGAAGACTGTGAACTCATTACAGTAATTGATGTGATACCTGGCAGGCTGGAGATCACTACCCAGCACATCTATTTCTTTGATGGTAGCATTGAAAAAGAGGAAGGTAAGCATGATCAATATCTGTTCCTTTTCAGTGCAGTTCAGCATTCTGTTTTTAGTAGGCTGAGTTTGATTTTTTTGAGAATGAGTGTCAAATTAATTGTAGAGAGACAAGTTGTTGATCTGTACTTAAAATTAATATTGTACTTGGTGGTCAGTGGCTGGCTGATCTCTTCAGAATCAAGAATCTGGAACTGTACTTGCTCAGCTGTTAAGTTGATTCACTGTTCTTAGTAGTTCTTTAAAAAATTAACTTATTTTAAAAAATGAATTAAGTTTGCTGACTAAAAAAAGTCATAAACTCTAATTTGCAGTTTAAATGGCACCTCCCTGTTCTCCCTGACAAACAATGTTTCATTCATACATTGATTAAAACGTAGTCGTAAGTAATTATTAAAATGTACTAGTATGTAAATATTAATCATCTATATTAATTTAGTGAACATTAATAGAATATACACAGTTGGGTATGAAAACAGTGAACTGAAATGTTTGGCCAATAATGGTAAAATTTTCAAAAACAGTATATCAAGAAGTTGGCATTCTGGGAATTCTAAACATAAAAGCTTCTATTTGAGCCTGTTTAAGAAAGCACAGGTGTTTGGTTTGTACTTTTTGTCAACAGAACACATTTATAATGTGTCTTTAATCAGAAAGCAAAAACAAATTCTACGCGCTGTCAGATATTTCCTGATGCCTCTTTCAGCAGAACAATAGCTGAAGCTAGTAATATTTTCCTGGCAAAATGGTTATTCAAGCCACATAAAATTTGCCTTTTCTAGGAATAACTCTGGAGTGATTGGAAATGATACTGCATTATGTCTATATGAAAAGTTCTTGATGTATTACAATTCAGTAATCAAAATGCTCTTCCTAGGGGTAGGTTTTGATTTCAAATGGCATCTTTCTCAAATTCGAGAGATACATTTGCGACGGTACAACCTGAGGAGGTCAGCTTTGGAGATCTTCCTTACAGATCAAACCAACTATTTCCTGAACTTCAACAGGGAGGTATGGGTTTCCCAAATTTCCTTGATGTGTATAATTAGCACAAGCATCAAGTTCAAATTCACTGATCGTGTCTAATTTGAGTCTGGTGTCTCTCATAGTAGCAAAAGGTTTGCTAGATATAGCCATTATGGGAAACTAGATTGCAGTCTGTGAAAACCTCAGTCTGGCATCTATAAACTGATTAATTGTGAAAAGATGGATGAAACAAGATTTTTTTTCCCCCCCCCCCCCCCCAAATGATTCAACTAAAGTTACATCAGTAGTAATCTAAATATCTTGAAGCCCACACATAGTTTTAAATATTCTGAGGAAATTAATTAGAAAGCAAAGGAGACTTTCTATTTTACCACAACATTGGAAATCATTAATACTTCTATATTCCATGGTTTAGGATTAGTGAACTTTTCCCCCCTTGGATAATGTAAGTGATCCTTTGTATGTGGGACTAAGACAAATATGAGAACTTAGGGTGAGTTACATATTAGTATGTTAGTTTATGAATAGCTCCTGTAAAATGTTTTGATTGTTGTTGTTTTTTTAAGTAAATAAATCTTTGCAATAGTTTTGT